>NC_065537.1:31041929-31341929 GCF_932294415.1 Quercus robur | reverse complement strand
TTTTGGACAGAACTAAGGCATTGTATGGTCCTCGGACTTGGGCCTATGGGTAAACCAACTACTTAAAAGAGTTTTGGACAGAACCAAGACACTGTATTATCCTCGGAGTCGGGCCTATGGGGAAACCAACTACTTAGAAGAAAGATTAAAAGAGTTTTGGACAGAACCAAGGCAATGTATGGTCCACGGACTCAAGCCTATGGGGAAACCAACTACTTAAAAGAGTTTTGGACATAACCAGGGCACTGTATGGTCCTCGGACAAAAGCCTATGGGGTAAACAACTACTTAAAAGGGGTTTGGACAAAACTAAGGCACTGTATGGTCCTCGAACTCAAGCCTAAAGGGAAACAAACTACTTAAAAGAAAGATTAAAAGAGTTTTGTACAAAACCAAGGCAATGTATGGTCCTCGGACTCAAGCCTATGGGGAAACCAACTACTTAAAAGAGTTTTGGACAGAACCACGGCACTATATTATCCTCGGACTCGGGCCTATGGGGAAACCAACTACATAAAAGAAAGATTAAAAGAGTTTTGGACAGAAACAAGGCAATGTATGGTCCTCGGACTCAAGCCTATGGGGAAACCAACTACTTAAAAGAGTTTCGGACAGAACCAAGGCACTGTATGGTCCTCGGACAAAAGCCTATGGGGAAACCAACAACTTAAAAGAGTTTTGGACAGAACCAAGGCACTGTATGGTCCTCGGACTCAAGCCTATGGGGTAATCAGCAACTTAAAAGAATGATTAAAAGAGTTTTGGACAGAACCAAGGCAATGTATGGTCCTCGGACTCAACCCTATGGGAAAATCAACTACTTAAAGAGTTTCGGACAGAACCAAGACACTGTATGGTCCTCGGACAAAAGCCAATGGGGAAACCTACTACTTAAAAAAGTTTTGGACAAAACCAAGGACTGTATTATCCTCAGACTCGGTCCTATGGGGAAACCAACTATTTAAAAGAAAGATTAAAAGAGTTTTGGACAGAACCAAGGCATTGTGTGGTCCTCGGACTCGGGCCTATGGGGAAACCAACTACTTAAAAGAGTTTTGGACAGAACCAAGGCATTGTATGGTCCTCGGACAAAAGCCTATGGGGTAACCAACTACTTAAAAGAGTTTTGGACAAAACTAAGGCACTGTATGGTCCTCGAACTCAAGCCTATAGGGAAACCAACTACTTAAAAGAATGATTAAATGAGTTTTGGACAGAAGTAAGGCATTGTATGGTCCTCGGACTCGGGCCTATGGGGAAACCAACTACTTAAAAGAGTTTTGGACAGAACCAAGGTACTATATGGTCCTCGGACTCAAGCCAATGCGGAAACCAACTACTTAAAAGAAAGATTAAAAGAGTTTTGGACAGAACCAGAGCACTATATGGTCCTCGGACTCAAGCCATTGGGGAAAACAACTACTTAAAAGTGTTTTGGACAGAACCAAGGCACTGTATGTTCCTCGGACTCGGGCCTATGGGGAAACCAACTACTTAAAAGAAAGATTAAAAGAGTTTTGGACAGAACTAAGGCATTGTATGGTCCTCGGACTCGGGCCTATGGGTAAACCAACTACTTAAAAGAGTTTTGGACAGAACCAAGACACTGTATTATCCTCGGAGTCGGGCCTATGGGGAAACCAACTACTTAAAAGAAAGATTAAAAGAGTTTTGGATAGAACCAAGGCAATGTATGGTCCTTGGACTCGGGCCTATGTGGAAACCAACTAATTAAAAGGAAGATTAAAAGAGTTTTGGACAGAACCATGGCAATGTATGGTCCTCGGACTCAAGCCTATGGGGAAACCAACTACTTAAAAGAGTTTTGGACAGAACCAAGGCACTGTATGGTCCTCGGACTCAAGCCTATGGGGAAACCAACTACTGAAAAGAGTTTTGGAAAGAACCAAGGCACTGTATTGTCCTCGGACAAAAGCCTATGGGAGAACCAACTACTTAAAAGAGTTTTGGACAGAACCAAGGCACTGTATGGTCCACGGACAAAAGCCTATGGGGAAACCAACTACTTAAAAGAGTTTTGGACAAAACCAAGGGACTGTATGATCCTCGGACTCGGACTCAAGCCTATGGGGAAATCAACTACTTAAAAGAATGATTAAAAGAGTTTTGGACAGAACCAAGGCAATGTATGGTCCTCGGACTCAACCCTATGGGGAAACCAACTAGTTAAAAGAATTTTGGACAGAACCAAGGCACTGTATGGTCCTCGGACTCGGGCCTAATGGGAACCCAACTACTTAAAAGAAAGGTTAAAAGAGTTTCGTACAGAACCAAGGCATTGTATGGTCCTCGGATTCGAGCCTATGTGGAAACCAACTAATTAAAAGAAAGATTAAAAGAGTTTTGGACAGAACCAAGCCACTGTATGTTCCTCGGACTCGGGCCTAAGGGGAAACCAACTACTTAAAAGAAAGATTAAAAGAGTTTTGGACAGAACTAAGGCATTGTATGGTCCTCGGACTTGGGCCTATGGGTAAACCAACTACTTAAAAGAGTTTTGGACAGAACCAAGACACTGTATTATCCTCGGAGTCGGGCCTATGGGGAAACCAACTACTTAGAAGAAAGATTAAAAGAGTTTTGGACAGAACCAAGGCAATGTATGGTCCACGGACTCAAGCCTATGGGGAAACCAACTACTTAAAAGAGTTTTGGACAGAACCAGGGCACTGTATGGTCCTCGGACAAAAGCCTATGGGGTAAACAACTACTTAAAAGGGGTTTGGACAAAACTAAGGCACTGTATGGTCCTCGAACTCAAGCCTAAAGGGAAACAAACTACATAAAAGAAAGATTAAAAGAGTTTTGTACAGAACCAAGGCAATGTATGGTCCTCGGACTCAAGCCTATGGGGAAACCAACTACTTAAAAGAGTTTTGGACAGAACCACGGCACTGTATTATCCTTGGACTCGGGCCTATGGGGAAACCAACTACATAAAAGAAAGATTAAAAGAGTTCTGGACAGAAACAAGGCAATGTATGGTCCTCGGACTCAAGCCTATGGGGAAACCAACTACTTAAAAGAGTTTCGGACAGAACCAAGGCACTGTATGGTCCTCGGACAAAAGCCTATGGGGAAACCAACAACTTAAAAGAGTTTTGGACAGAACCAAGGCACTGTATGGTCCTCGGACTCAAGCCTATGGGGTAATCAGCAACTTAAAAGAATGATTAAAAGAGTTTTGGACAGAACCAAGGCAATGTATGGTCCTCGGACTCAACCCTATGGGAAAATCAACTACTTAAAGAGTTTCGGACAGAACCAAGGCACTGTATGGTCCTCGGACAAAAGCCAATGGGGAAACCTACTACTTAAAAAAGTTTTGGACAAAACCAAGGACTGTATTATCCTCAGACTCGGGCCTATGGGGAAACCAACTATTTAAAAGAAAGATTAAAAGAGTTTTGGACAGAACCAAGGCATTGTATGGTCCTCGAACTCAAGCCTAAAGGGAAACAAACTACTTAAAAGAAAGATTAAAAGAGTTTTGTACAGAACCAAGGCAATGTATGGTCCTCGGACTCAAGCCTATGGGGAAACCAACTACTTAAAAGAGTTTTGTACAGAACCACGGCACTATATTATCCTCGGACTCGGGCCTATGGGGAAACCAACTACATAAAAGAAAGATTAAAAGAGTTTTGGACAGAAACAAGGCAATGTATGGTCCTCGGACTCAAGCCTATGGGGAAACCAACTACTTAAAAGAGTTTCGGACAGAACCAAGGCACTGTATGGTCCTCGGACAAAAGCCTATGGGGAAACCAACAACTTAAAAGAGTTTTGGACAGAACCAAGGCACTGTATGGTCCTCGGACTCAAGCCTATGGGGTAATCAGCAACTTAAAAGAATGATTAAAAGAGTTTTGGACAGAACCAAGGCAATGTATGGTCCTCGGACTCAACCCTATGGGAAAATCAACTACTTAAAGAGTTTCGGACAGAACCAAGACACTGTATGGTCCTCGGACAAAAGCCAGTGGGGAAACCTACTACTTAAAAAAGTTTTGGACAAAACCAAGGACTGTATTATCCTCAGACTCGGTCCTATGGGGAAACCAACTATTTAAAAGAAAGATTAAAAGAGTTTTGGACAGAACCAAGGCATTGCGTGGTCCTCGGACTCGGGCCTATGGGGAAACCAACTACTTAAAAGAGTTTTGGACAGAACCAAGGCATTGTATGGTCCTCGGACAAAAGCCTATGGGGTAACCAACTACTTAAAAGAGTTTTGGACAAAACTAAGGCACTGTATGGTCCTCGAACTCAAGCCTATAGGGAAACCAACTACTTAAAAGAATGATTAAAAGAGTTTTGGACAGAAGTAAGGCATTGTATGGTCCTCGGACTCGGGCCTATGGGGAAACCAACTACTTAAAAGAGTTTTGGACAGAACCAAGGTACTATATGGTCCTCGGACTCAAGCCAATGCGGAAACCAACTACTTAAAAGAAAGATTAAAAGAGTTTTGGACAGAACCAGAGCACTATATGGTCCTCGGACTCAAGCCATTGGGGAAAACAACTACTTAAAAGTGTTTTGGACAGAACCAAGGCACTGTATGTTCCTCGGACTCGGGCCTATGGGGAAACCAACTACTTAAAAGAAAGATTAAAAGAGTTTTGGACAGAACTAAGGCATTGTATGGTCCTCGGACTCGGGCCTATGGGTAAACCAACTACTTAAAAGAGTTTTGGACAGAACCAAGACACTGTATTATCCTCGGAGTCGGGCCTATGGGGAAACCAACTACTTAAAAGAAAGATTAAAAGAGTTTTGGATAGAACCAAGGCAATGTATGGTCCTTGGACTCGGGCCTATGTGGAAACCAACTAATTAAAAGGAAGATTAAAAGAGTTTTGGACAGAACCATGGCAATGTATGGTCCTCGGACTCAAGCCTATGGATAAACCAACTACTTAAAAGAGTTTTGTACAGAACCAAGGCACTGTATGGTCCTCGGACTCAAGCCTATGGGGAAACCAACTACTGAAAAGAGTTTTGGAAAGAACCAAGGCACTGTATTGTCCTCGGACAAAAGCCTATGGGAGAACCAACTACTTAAAAGAGTTTTGGACAGAACCAAGGCACTGTATGGTCCACGGACAAAAGCCTATGGGGAAACCAACTACTTAAAAGAGTTTTGGACAAAACCAAGGGACTGTATGATCCTCGGACTCGGACTCAAGCCTATGGGGAAATCAACTACTTAAAAGAATGATTAAAAGAGTTTTGGACAGAACCAAGGCAATGTATGGTCCTCGGACTCAACCCTATGGGGAAACCAACTAGTTAAAAGAATTTTGGACAGAACCAAGGCACTGTATGGTCCTCGGACTCGGGCCTAATGGGAACCCAACTACTTAAAAGAAAGGTTAAAAGAGTTTCGTACAGAACCAAGGCATTGTATGGTCCTCGGATTCGAGCCTATGTGGAAACCAACTAATTAAAAGAAAGATTAAAAGAGTTTTGGACAGAACCAAGCCACTGTATGTTCCTCGGACTCGGGCCTAAGGGGAAACCAACTACTTAAAAGAAAGATTAAAAGAGTTTTGGACAGAACTAAGGCATTGTATGGTCCTCGGACTTGGGCCTATGGGTAAACCAACTACTTAAAAGAGTTTTGGACAGAACCAAGACACTGTATTATCCTCGGAGTCGGGCCTATGGGGAAACCAACTACTTAGAAGAAAGATTAAAAGAGTTTTGGACAGAACCAAGGCAATGTATGGTCCACGGACTCAAGCCTATGGGGAAACCAACTACTTAAAAGAGTTTTGGACAGAACCAGGGCACTGTATGGTCCTCGGACAAAAGCCTATGGGGTAAACAACTACTTAAAAGGGGTTTGGACAAAACTAAGGCACTGTATGGTCCTCGAACTCAAGCCTAAAGGGAAACAAACTACATAAAAGAAAGATTAAAAGAGTTTTGTACAGAACCAAGGCAATGTATGGTCCTCGGACTCAAGCCTATGGGGAAACCAACTACTTAAAAGAGTTTTGGACAGAACCACGGCACTGTATTATCCTTGGACTCGGGCCTATGGGGAAACCAACTACATAAAAGAAAGATTAAAAGAGTTCTGGACAGAAACAAGGCAATGTATGGTCCTCGGACTCAAGCCTATGGGGAAACCAACTACTTAAAAGAGTTTCGGACAGAACCAAGGCACTGTATGGTCCTCGGACAAAAGCCTATGGGGAAACCAACAACTTAAAAGAGTTTTGGACAGAACCAAGGCACTGTATGGTCCTCGGACTCAAGCCTATGGGGTAATCAGCAACTTAAAAGAATGATTAAAAGAGTTTTGGACAGAACCAAGGCAATGTATGGTCCTCGGACTCAACCCTATGGGAAAATCAACTACTTAAAGAGTTTCGGACAGAACCAAGGCACTGTATGGTCCTCGGACAAAAGCCAATGGGGAAACCTACTACTTAAAAAAGTTTTGGACAAAACCAAGGACTGTATTATCCTCAGACTCGGGCCTATGGGGAAACCAACTATTTAAAAGAAAGATTAAAAGAGTTTTGGACAGAACTAAGGCATTGTATGGTCCTCGGACTCAGGCCTATGGGTAAACCAACTACTTAAAAGAGTTTTGGACAGAACCAAGACACTGTATTATCCTCGGAGTCGGGCCTATGGGGAAACCAACTACTTAAAAGAAAGATTAAAAGAGTTTTAGATAGAACCAAGGCAATGTATAGTCCTCGGACACGGGCCTATGTGGAAACCAACTAATTAAAAGAAAGATTAAAAGAGTTTTGGACAGAACCATGGCAATGTATGGTCCTCGGACTCAAGCCTATGGGGAAACCAACTACTTAAAAGAGTTTTGGACAGAACCAAGGCACTGTACGGTCCTCGGATAAAAGCCTATGGGGAAACCTACTACTTAAAAAAGTTTTGGACAGAACCAAGGCACTGTATTATCCTCGGACTCGGGCCTATGGGGATACCAACTATTTAAAAGAAAGATTAAAAGAGTTTTGGACAGAACCAAGGCAATGTATGGTCCTCAGACTCAAGCCTATGGGGAATCCAACTACTTAAAAGAGTTTTGGACAGAACCAAGGCACTGTATTATCCTCGGAGTCGGGCCTATGGGGAAACCAACTACTTAAAAGAAAGATTAAAAGAGTTTTGGATAGAACCAAGGCACTGTATTATCCTCGGACTCGGGCCTATGTGGAAACCAACTAATTAAAAGAAAGATTAAAAGAGTTTTGGACAGAACCAAGGCACTGTATGTTCCTCGGACTCGTGCCTAAGGGGAAACCAACTACTTAAAAGAAAGATTAAAAGAGTTTTGGACAGAACTAAGGCATTGTATGGTCCTCGGACTCGGGCCTATGGGTAAACCAACTACTTAAAAGAGTTTTGGACAGAACCAAGACACTGTATTATCCTCGGAGTCGGGCCTATGGGGAAACCAACTACTTAAAAGAAAGATTAAAAGAGTTTTGGATAGAACCAAGGCAATGTATGGTCCTTGGACTCGGGCCTATGTGGAAACCAACTAATTAAAAGGAAGATTAAAAGAGTTTTGGACAGAACCATGGCAATGTATGGTCCTCGGACTCAAGCCTATGGGGAAACCAACTACTTAAAAGAGTTTTGGACAGAACCAAGGCACTGTATGGTCCTCGGACTCAAGCCTATGGGGAAACCAACTACTGAAAAGAGTTTTGGAAAGAACCAAGGCACTGTATTGTCCTCAGACAAAAGCCTATGGGAGAACCAACTACTTAAAAGAGTTTTGGACAGAACCAAGGCACTGTATGGTCCACGGACAAAAGCCTATGGGGAAACCAACTACTTAAAAGAGTTTTGGACAAAACCAAGGGACTGTATGATCCTCGGACTCGGACTCAAGCCTATGGGGAAATCAACTACTTAAAAGAATGATTAAAAGAGTTTTGGACAGAACCAAGGCAATGTATGGTCCTCGGACTCAACCCTATGGGGAAACCAACTAGTTAAAAGAATTTTGGACAGAACCAAGGCACTGTATGGTCCTCGGACTCGGGCCTAATGGGAACCCAACTACTTAAAAGAAAGGTTAAAAGAGTTTCGTACAGAACCAAGGCATTGTATGGTCCTCGGATTCGAGCCTATGGGGAAACCAACTACTTAAAAGAAAGATTAAAAAAGTTTTGGACAGAACCAAGGTACGGTGTATTCTTCGGACTCAAACCAATGGGGAAACCAAATATGTAAAAGAGTTTTGGACAGAACCAAGGCACTGTATGGTCCTCGGACAAAAGCCTATGGAGAAACCAACTACTTAAAAGAGTTTTGGACAGAACCATGGCACTGTATGATCCTCGGACTCGGGCCTATGTGGAAACTAACTACTTAAAAGAAAGATTAAAAGAGTTTTGGACAGAACCAAGGCAATGTATGGTATTCGGACAAAAGCCTATGGGGAAACCAACTACTTAAAAGAGTTTTAGACAGAACCAAGGCACTGTATTATCCTCGGACTCGGGCCTATGTGGAAACCAACTACTTAAAAGAATGATTAAAAGAGTTTTGGAAAGAACCAAGGCAATGTATGGTCCTCGGACTCAACCCTATGGGGAAACCAGCTAGTTAAAAGAGTTTTGGACAGAACCAAGGCACTGTATCGTCCTCGGATAAAAGCCTATGTGGAAACCTACTACTTGAAAAAGTTTTGAACAGAACCAAGGCACTGTATTATCCTCGGACTCAGGCCTATGTGGAAACCAACTACTTAAATGAAAGATTAAAAGAGTTTTGGACAGAACCAAGGCAATGTATGGTCCTCGGACTCAAGCCTATAGGGAACCAACTACTTAAAATAGTTTTGGACAGAATCAAGGCACTGTATGGTCCTCGGACTCAAGCCTATGGGGAAACCAACTACTTAAAAGAGTTTTGGACAGAACCAAGGCACTGTATGATCCTCGGACTCAAGCCTATGGGGAAATCAACTACTTAAAAGAATGATTAAAAGAGTTTTGGACAGAACCAAGGCAATGTATGGTCCTCGGACTCAACCCTATGGGGAAACCAACTAGTTAAAAGAGTTTTGGACAGAACCAAGGCACTGTATGGTCCTCGGATAAAAGCCTATGGGGAAACCTACTACTTAAAAAAGTTTTGGACAGAACCAAGGCACTGTATTATCGTCGGACTCGGGCCTATGGGGAAACCAACTACTTAAAAGAAAGATTAAAAGAGTTTTGGATAGAACCAAGGCATTGTATGGTCCTCGGACTTGGCCGATGGGGAAACCAACTACTAAAAAGAGTCTTGGACAGAAGCTAGGCACTGTATGGTCCGCGAACTCGGGCCTATGGGTAGACCAACTACATAAAAGAGTTTGGACAGAACTTAGGCATTGTATGGACCTCGGACTCGGGCCTATAGGGGAACCAACTCCTTAAAAGAGTGTTGGACAGAACCAAGGCGCTGTATTATCCTTGGACTCGAGCCATGGGGTAACCAGCAACTTAAAAGAAAGATTAAAAGAGTTTTGGACAGAACCAAGGCACTGTATGGTCCTCGGACTCAAGCCTATGGGGAAACCGACCACTTAAAAGAGTTTTGGACAGAACCAAGGCACTGTATTATCCTTGGACTCGAGCCAATGGGGAAACCAAATACTTAAAAGAAAGATTAAAAGTGTTTTGTACAGAACTTAGGCATTGTATGGTCCTCGGACTCGGGCCTATGTGGAAACCAACTATTTAAAAGAGTTTTGGAAAGAACAAAGGCAGTGTATGGTCCCTGGACACATGCCTATGGGGAAACCAACGACTTAAAAGAGTTTTGGACAGAACCAAGGCACTGTATGATCCTCGGACTCGGGCTTATCGGGAAACCAACTATTTAAAAGAAAGCTTAAAAGAGTTTTGGACAGAACTAAGGCATTGTATGGTCCCCGGATTCGGGCCTATGTGGATCCAACTCCTTAAAAGAGTTTCGTAAAGAACAAAGGCAGTGTATGGTCCCTGGACACAAGCCTATGGGGAAACCAACTACTTAAAAGAGTTTTGGACAGAACCAAGGCACTGTATGATCCTCGTACTCGGGCCTATCGGGAAACAAACTATTTAAAAGAAAGATTAAAAGAGTTTTGGACAGAACTAAGGCATTGTATGGTCCTCGGACTCGGGCCTATGGGGAAACCAACTCCTTAAAAGAGGTTTGTACAGAAACAAGGCACTGTATTATCCTCGGACTCGAGCCTGTGGGGAAACCAACTACTTAAAAGAAAGATTAAAAGAGTTTTGGACAGAGCCAAGGCACTGTATGGTCCTTGGACTCAACCCTATGGGGAAACCAACCACTTAAAAGAGTTTTGGACTGAACCAAGGCACTGTATTATCGGCGGACTCGGGCCTATGGGGAAACCAACAACTTAACAGAAAGATTAAAAGAGTTTTGGACAGAACTATGGCATTGTCTGGTCCTCGGACTCGGGCCTATGGGTAAACCAACTACTTAAAACAAAGATTAAAAGAGTTCTGGACAGAACCAAGGCATTGTATGGTCCTCGGACTCAGCCTATGGGGAAACCAACTACTTAAAAGTGTTTTGGTCAGAACCAAGGCACTGTATGGTCCTCGGACTTAAGCCTATGGGGAAACCAACTACTAAAAAGGGTTTTGGATAGAACCAAGGCACTATATGATCCTCGGACTCGGGCCTATGGGTAAACCAACTACTTAAAACAAAGATTAAAAGAATTCTGGACAGAACCAAGGCATTGTATGTTCCTCGGACTCGGGCCTATGGGTAAACGAACTACTTAAAAGAGTTTTGGAAAGAACCAAGGCACTGTATGGTCCCTGGACACAAGCCTATGGGGAAACCAACTACTTAAAAGAGTTTTGGACAGAAACTAGGCACTATATGATCCTCGGACTCGGGCCTATCGGGAAACCAACTACTTAATAGAAAGATTAAAAGAGTTTTGAACAGAACTAAGGCATTGTATGGACCTCGGACTCGGGCCTATGGGGAAACCAGCTCTTTGAAAGAGTTTTGGACAGAACCAAGGCACTGTATTATCCTTGGACTCGAGCCAATGGGGAAACGAACAACTTAAAAGAAAGATTAAAAGGGTTTTGGACAGAACCAAGGCACTGTATGGCCCTCGGACTCAAGCCTATGGGGAAACCAACCACTTAAAAGAGTTTTGGACTTAACCAAGGCACTGTATTATCGGCGGACTCTGGCCTATGGGGAAATCAACTACTTAAAAGAAAGATTAAAAGTGTTTTGGACAGAACTTAGGCATTGTATGGTCCTCGGACTCGGGCCTATGGGGAAACCAACTATTTAAAAGAGTTTTGGAAAGAACAAAGGCAGTGTATGGTCCCTGGACACAAGCCTATGGGAAACCAACTACTTAAAAGAGTTTTGGACAGAACCAAGGCACTGTATGATCCTCGGACTCGGGTCTCTCGGGAGACAAACTATTTAAAAGAAAGATTAAAAGAGTTTTGGACAGAACTAAGGCATTGTTTGGTCCTCGAACTAAGGCCTATGGGGAAACCATCTCCTTAAAAGAGTTTTGTACAGAAACAAGGCACTGTATTATCCTCGGACTCGAGCCTGTGGGGAAACCAACTACTTAAAAGAAAGATTAAAAGAGTTTTGGACAGAACCAAGGCACTGTATGGTCCTCGGACTCAAGCCTATGGGGAAACCAACCACTTAAAAGAGTTTTGGACTAAACAAGGCATTGTATTATCGGCGGACTCGGGCCTATGGGGAAACCAACTACATAAAAGAAAGATTAAAAGTGTTTTGGACAGAATTTAGGCATTGTATGGTCCTCGGACTCGGGCCTATGGGGAAACCAATTATTTAAAAGAGTTTTGGACAGAACTAAGGCATTGTATGGTCCTCGGACTCAGGCCTATGGGGAAACCAACTCCTTAAAAGAGTTTTGTACAGAAACAAAGCACTGTATTATCCTCGGACTCGAGCCTGTGGGGAAACCAACTACTTAAAAGAAAGATTAAAAGAGTTTTAGACAGAACCAAGGCACTGTATGGTCCTTGGACTCAACCCTATGGGGAAACCAACCATTTGAAAGAGTTTTGGACTGAACCAAGGCACTGTATTATCGGCGAACTCGGGCCTGTGGGAAACCAACAACTTAAAAGAAAGATTAAAAGAGTTTTGGACAGAACTATGGCATTGTCTGGTCCTCGGACTCGGGCCTATGGGGAAACCAACTACTTAAAAGAGTTTTGGAAAGAACCAAGGCACTGTATGGTCCTTAGACACAAGCCTATAGGGAAACCAACTACTTAAAAGAGTTTTGGACAGAACCAAGGCACTGTATGATCCTCGGACATGGGCCTATCGGGAAACCAACTACTTAAAAGAATGATTAAAAGAGTTTTGGACAGAACTAAGGCATTGTATGGTCCTCGGACTCGGGCCTATTGGGAAACCAACTAATTAAAAGAGTTTTGGTCATAACCTAGGCACTGTATTATCCTCGGACTCGGTCCTATGGGGAAACCAACTACTTAAAAGAAAGATTAAAAGGGTTTTGGACAGAACCAAGGCACTGTCTGGTCCTTGGACTCAGGCCTATGGGGAAACCAACAACATAAAATGGTTTTGGACAGAACCAAGGCACTATATGGTCCTCGGACTCGGGCCTATGGGTAAACCAACTACTTTAAAACAAAGATTAAAAGAGTTCTGGACAGAACCAAGGCATTGTATAGTCCTCGGACTCGGCCTATGGGGAAACCAACTACTTAAAAGAGTTTTGGACAGAACCAAGGTGCTGTGTGGTCCTCGGACTCGGGCCTATGGGGAAACCAACTACTTAAAAGAACGATTAAAAGAGTTTTGGACAGAACCAAGGCACTGTATGGTCCTCGGACTCAAGCCTATGGGGAAACCAACCACTTAAAAGACTTTTGGACTGAACCAAGGCACTGTATTATCCTCGGACTCGGTCCTATGGGGAAACCAACTACTTAAAAGAAAGATTAAAAGGGTTTTGGACAGAACCAAGGCACTGTCTGGTCCTTGGACTCAGGCCTATGGGGAAACCAACAACATAAAATGGTTTTGGACAGAACCAAGGCACTATATGGTCCTCGGACTCGGGCCTATGGGTAAACCAACTACTTAAAACAAAGATTAAAAGAGTTCTGGACAGAACCAAGGCATTGTATAGTCCTCGGACTCGGCCTATGGGGAAACCAACTACTTAAAAGAGTTTTGGACAGAACCAAGGTGCTGTGTGGTCCTCGGACTCGGGCCTATGGGGAAACCAACTACTTAAAAGAACGACTAAAAGAGTTTTGGACAGAACCAAGGCACTGTATGGTCCTCGGACTCAAGCCTATGGGGAAACCAACCACTTAAAAGAGTTTTGGACTGAACCAAGGCACTGTATTATCGGGGGACTCGGGCCTATGGGGAAACCAACTACTTAAAAGAAAGATTAAAAGTGTTTTGGACAGAACTTAGGCATTGTATGGTCCTCGGACTCGGGCCTATGGGGAAACCAACTACTTAAAAGAGTTTTGGAAAGAACAAAAGCAGTGTATGGTCCCTGGACACAAGCCTATGGGGAAACCAACTACTTAAAAGAGTTTTGGACAGAATCAAGGCACTGTATGATCCTCGGACTCGGGCCTATCGGGAAACCAACTATTTAAAAGAAAGATTAAAAGAGTTTTGGACAGAACCAAGGCACTGTATGGTCCTCGGACTCAAGCCTATGGAGAAACCAACCACTTAAAAGAGTTTTGGACTGAACCAAGGCACTGTATTATCGGGGGACTCGGGCCTATGGGGAAACCAACTACTTAAAAGAAAGATTAAAAGTGTTTTGGACAGAACTTAGGCATTGTATGGTCCTCGGATTCGGGCCTATGGGGAAACCAACTACTTAAAAGAGTTTTGGAAAGAACAAAAGCAGTGTATGGTCCCTGGACACAAGCCTATGGGGAAACCAACTACTTAAAAGAGTTTTGGACAGAACCAAGGCACTGTATGATCCTCGGACTCGGGCCTATCGGGAAACCAACTATTTAAAAGAAAGATTAAAAGAGTTTTGGACAGAACTAAGGCATTGTATGGTCCCCGGACTCGGGCCTATTGGGAAACCAACTAATTAAAAGAGTTTTGGTCATAACCTAGGCACTGTATTATCCTCGGACTCGGTCCTATGGGGAAACCAACTACTTAAAAGAAAGATTAAAAGGGTTTTGGACAGAACCAAGGCACTGTCTGGTCCTTGGACTCAGGCCTATGGGGAAACCAACAACATAAAATGGTTTTGGACAGAACCAAGGCACTATATGGTCCTCGGACTCGGGCCTATGGGTAAACCAACTACTTAAAACAAAGATTAAAAGAGTTCTGGACAGAACCAAGGCATTGTATAGTCCTCGGACTCGGCCTATGGGGAAACCAACTACTCAAAAGAGTTTTGGACAGAACCAAGGTGCTGTGTGGTCCTCGGACTCGGGCCTATGGGGAAACCAACTACTTAAAAGAAAGATTAAAAGAGTTTTGGACAGAACCAAGGCACTGTATGGTCCTCGGACTCATGCCTATGGGGAAACCAACCACTTAAAAGAGTTTTGGACTGAACCAAGGCACTGTATTATCGGGGGACTCGGGCCTATGGGGAAACCAACTACTTAAAAGAAAGATTAAAAGTGTTTTGGACAGAACTTAGGCATTGTATGGTCCTCGGATTCGGGCCTATGGGGAAACCAACTACTTAAAAGAGTTTTGGAAAGAACAAAAGCAGTGTATGGTCCCTGGACACAAGCCTATGGGGAAACCAACTACTTAAAAGAGTTTTGGACAGAACCAAGGCACTGTATGATCCTCGGACTCGGGCCTATCGAGAAACCAACTATTTAAAAGAAAGATTAAAAGAGTTTTGGACAGAACTAAGGCATTGTATGGTCCCCGGACTCGGGCCTATTGGGAAACCAACTAATTAAAAGAGTTTTGGTCATAACCTAGGCACTGTATTATCCTTGGACTCGGTCCTATGGGGAAACCAACTACTTAAAAGAAAGATTAAAAGGGTTTTGGACAGAACCAAGGCACTGTCTGGTCCTTGGACTCAGGCCTATGGGGAAACCAACAACATAAAATGGTTTTGGACAGAACCAAGGCACTATATGGTCCTCGGACTCGGCCTATGGGTAAACCAACTACTTAAAACAAAGATTAAAAGAGTTCTGGACAGAACCAATGCATTGTATAGTCCTCGGACTCGGCCTATGGGGAAACCAACTACTTAAAAGAGTTTTGGAAAGAACAAAAGCAGTGTATGGTCCCTGGACACAAGCCTATGGGGAAACCAACTACTTAAAAGAGTTTTGGACAGAACCAAGGCACTGTATGATCCTCGGACTCGGGCCTATCGGGAAACCAACTATTTAAAAGAAAGATTAAAAGAGTTTTGGACAGAACTAAGGCATTGTATGGTCCCCGGACTCGGGCCTATTGGGAAACCAACTAATTAAAAGAGTTTTGGTCATAACCTAGGCACTGTATTATCCTCGGACTCGGTCCTATGGGGAAACCAACTACTTAAAAGAAAGATTAAAAGGGTTTTGGACAGAACCAAGGCACTGTCTGGTCCTTGGACTCAGGCCTATGGGGAAACCAACAACATAAAATGGTTTTGGACAGAACCAAGGCACTATATGGTCCTCGGACTCGGGCCTATGGGTAAACCAACTACTTAAAACAAAGATTAAAAGAGTTCTGGACAGAACCAAGGCATTGTATAGTCCTCGGACTCGGCCTATGGGGAAACCAACTACTTAAAAGAAAGATTAAAAGAGTTTTGGACAGAACCAAGGCACTGTATGGTCCTCGGACTCATGCCTATGGGGAAACCAACCACTTAAAAGAGTTTTGGACTGAACCAAGGCACTGTATTATCGGGGGACTCGGGCCTATGGGGAAACCAACTACTTAAAAGAGTTTTGGAAAGAACAAAAGCAGTGTATGGTCCCTGGACACAAGCCTATGGGGAAACCAACTACTTAAAAGAGTTTTGGACAGAACCAAGGCACTGTATGATCCTCGGACTCGGGCCTATCGAGAAACCAACTATTTAAAAGAAAGATTAAAAGAGTTTTGGACAGAACTAAGGCATTGTATGGTCCCCGGACTCGGGCCTATTGGGAAACCAACTAATTAAAAGAGTTTTGGTCATAACCTAGGCACTGTATTATCCTCGGACTCGGTCCTATGGGGAAACCAACTACTTAAAAGAAAGATTAAAAGGGTTTTGGACAGAACCAAGGCACTGTCTGGTCCTTGGACTCAGGCCTATGGGGAAACCAACAACATAAAATGGTTTTGGACAGAACCAAGGCACTATATGGTCCTCGGACTCGGGCCTATGGGTAAACCAACTACTTAAAACAAAGATTAAAAGAGTTCTGGACAGAACCAAGGCATTGTATAGTCCTCGGACTCGGCCTATGGGGAAACCAACTACTTAAAAGAGTTTTGGACAGAACCAAGGTGCTGTGTGGTCCTCGGACTCGGGCCTATGGGGAAACCAACTACTTAAAAGACAGATTAAAAGAGTTTTGGGCAGAACCAAGGCACTGTATGGTCCTCGAACTCAATCCTATGGGGAGACCAACCACTTAAAAGAGTTTTGGACTGAACCAAGGCACTGTATTATCGGGGGACTTGGGCCTATGGGGAAACCAACTACTTAAAAGAAAGATTAAAAGTGTTTTGGACAGAACTTAGGCATTGTATGGTCCTCGGACTCGGGCCTATGGGGAAACCAACTACTTAAAAGAGTTTTGGAAAGAACAAAAGCAGTGTATGGTCCCTGGACACAAGCCTATGGGGAAACCAACTACTTAAAAGAGTTTTGGACAGAACCAAGGCACTGTATGATCCTCGGACTCGGGCCTATCGGGAAACCAACTATTTAAAAGAAAGATTAAAAGAGTTTTGGACAGAACTAAGGCATTGTATGGTCCCCGGACTCGGGCCTATTGGGAAACCAACTAATTAAAAGAGTTTTGGTCATAACCTAGGCACTGTATTATCCTCGGACTCGGTCCTATGGGGAAACCAACTACTTAAAAGAAAGATTAAAAGGGTTTTGGACAGAACCAAGGCACTGTCTGGTCCTTGGACTCAGGCCTATGGGGAAACCAACAACATAAAATGGTTTTGGACAGAACCAAGGCACTATATGGTCCTCGGACTCGGGCCTATGGGTAAACCAACTACTTGAAACAAAGATTAAAAGAGTTCTGGACAGAACCAAGGCATTGTATAGTCCTCGGACTCGGCCTATGGGGAAACTAACTACTTAAAAGAGTTTTGGACAGAACCAAGGTGCTGTGTGGTCCTCGGACTCCGGCCTATGGGGAAACCAACTACTTAAAAGAAAGATTAAAAGAGTTTTGGACAGAACCAAGGCACTGTATGGTCCTCGGACTCATGCCTATGGGGAAACCAACCACTTAAAAGAGTTTTGGACTGAACCAAGGCACTGTATTATCGGGGGACTCGGGCCTATGGGGAAACCAACTACTTAAAAGAAAGATTAAAAGTGTTTTGGACAGAACTTAGGCATTGTATGGTCCTCGGACTCGGGCCTATGGGGAAACCAACTACTTAAAAGAGTTTTGGAAAGAACAAAAGCAGTGTATGGTCCCTGGACACAAGCCTATGGAGAAACCAACTACTTAAAAGAGTTTTGGAGAGAACCAAGGCACTGTATGATCCTCGGACTCGGGCCTATCGAGAAACCAACTATTTAAAAGAAAGATTAAAAGACTTTTGGACAGAACTAAGGCATTGTATGGTCCCCGGACTCGGGCCTATTGGGAAACCAACTAATTAAAAGAGTTTTGGTCATAACCTAGGCACTGTATTATCCTTGGACTCGGTCCTATGGGGAAACAAACTACTTAAAAGAAAGATTAAAAGGGTTTTGGACAGAACCAAGGCACTGTCTGGTCCTTGGACTCAGGCCTATGGGGAAACCAACAACATAAAATGGTTTTGGACAGAACCAAGGCACTATATGGTCCTCGGACTCGGGCCTATGGGTAAACCAACTACTTAAAACAAAGATTAAGAGAGTTCTGGACAGAACCAAGGCATTGTATAGTCCTCGGACTCGGCCTATGGGGAAACCAACTACTTAAAAGAGTTTTGGACAGAACCAAGGTGCTGTGTGGTCCTCGGACCCAAGCCTATGGGGAAACCAACTACTTCAAAGAAAGATTAAAAGGGTTCTGGACAGAACCAAGGCATTGTATAGTCCTTGGACTTAGCCTATAGGGAAACCGACTACTTAATAGAGTTTGGACAGAACCAAGGCACTGTATGGTCCTCGGACTCAAGCCTATGGGGAAACCAACTACTTAAAAGAGTTTTGGACAGAACAGTCCTCGGACTCAAGCCTATATGGAAACCAACTACTTAAAAGAGTTTTGGACAGAACCAAGGTACTGTATGATCGTCGAACTCGGGCCTATGGGGAATCCAACTACTTAAAAGAATGATTAAAAGAGTTTTGGACAGAACTAAGGCAATGTATGGTCCTCAGAATCGGGCCTATGGGGAAACCAACTACTTAAAAGAGTTTTGGACAGAACCAAAGCATTGTATTATCCTTGGACTCAAGCCTATGGGGAAACCAACTACATAAAAGAAAGATTAAAAGAGTTCTGGATAGAACCAAGGCATTGTATGGTCCTCGGACTTGGCCGATGGGGATACCAACTACTAAAAAGAGTCTTGGACAGAACCTAGGCACTGTATGGTCCTCGAACTCGGGCCTACGGGTAGACCAACTACATAAAAGAGTTTGGACAGAACCAAGGCACTGTATGGTCCTCAGACTCAAGCCTATTGGGAAACCAACTACTTAAAAGAGTTTTGGACGGAACCAAGGCACTGTATGGTCCTCGGACTTAAGCCTATGGGGAAACCAACTACTAAAAAGGGTTTTGGGCAGAACCAAGGCACTATATGGTCCTCGGACTCGAGCCTATGGGTAAACCACCTACTTAAAACAAAGATTAAAAGAGTTATGGACAGAACCAAGGCAATGTATGGTCCTCGGACTCGGCCTATGGGGAAACCAACTACTTAAAAGAGTTTTAGACAGAACCAAGGTGCTGCATGGTCCTCAGACTCGGGCCTATGGGGAAACCAACTACTTAAAATAGTTTTGGACAAAACCAAGGTGCTGTATGGTCCTCGGACTCGGGCCTATGGGAAAACCAACTACTTAAAAGAAAGATTAAAGGAGTTCTGGACAGAACCAAGGAATTTTATGGTCCTCGGACTTGGCCTATGGGGAAACCAACTACTGGAAAGAGTTTTAGACAGAACCAAGGTGCTGTATGGTCCTCAGACTCGGGCCTATGGGGAAACCAACTACTTAAAAGAGTTTTGGACAAAACCAAGGTGCTGTATGGTCCTCGGACTCGGGCCTCTGGGGAAACCAACTACTTCAAAGAAAGATAAAAAGAGTTTTGGACTGAACCAAGGCACTGTATATTCCTCGGACTCAGGCCTATGGGGAAACCAACTACTTAAAAGGGTTTTCGACAGAACCAAGACACTGTATGGTCCTCGGACTCGGGCCTATGGGGAAACCAACTACTTAAAAGAAAGATTAAAAGAGTTCTGGACAGAACCAAGGCATTATATGGTCCTCGGACTTGGCCTATGGTGAAACCAACTACTAGAAAGAGTTATGGACAGAAACTAGGCACTGTATGGTCCTCGGACTCGGTCCTATGGGTAGACTAACTACTTAAAAGAGTTTGGACAGAACCAAGGCACTGTATGGTCCTCAGACTCAAGCCCATGGGGAAACCAACTACATAAAAGACTTTTGGACAGAACCAAGGCGCTTTATGGTCCTCGGACTCGGGCCTATGGGGAAACCAACTACTTAAAAGAAAGATAAAAAGAGTTTTGGACTGAGCCAAGGCACTGTATATTCCTCGGACTCAGGCCTATGGGGAAACCAACTACTTAAAAGGGTTTTCGACAGAACCAAGACACTGTATGGTCCTCGGACTCGGGCCTATGGGGAAACCAACTACTTAAAAGAAAGATTAAAAGAGTTCTGAACAGAACCAAGGAATTGTATGGTCCTCGAACTCAACCCTATAGGGAAACCAACTACTTAAAAGAATGATTAAAAGAGTTTTGGACAGAACTAAGGCAATGTATGGTCCTCAGAATCGGGCCTATGGGGAAACCAACTACTTAAAAGAGTTTTGGACAGAACCAAAGCATTGTATTATCCTTGGACTCAAGCCTATGGGGAAACCAACTACATAAAAGAAAGATTAAAAGAGTTCTGGATAGAACCAAGGCATTGTATGGTCCTCGGACTTGGCCGATGGGGATACCAACTACTAAAAAGAGTCTTGGACAGAACCTAGGCACTGCATGGTCCTCGAACTCGGGCCTACGGGTAGACCAACTAAATAAAAGAGTTTGGACAGAACCAAGGAACTGTATGGTCCTCAGACTCAAGCCTATTGGGAAACCAACTACTTAAAAGAGTTTTGGACGGAACCAAGGCACTGTATGGTCCTCGGACTTAAGCCTATGGGGAAACCAACTACTAAAAAGGGTTTTGGACAGAACCAAGGCACTATATGGTCCTCGGACTCGAGCCTATGGGTAAACCACCTACTTAAAACAAAGATTAAAAGAGTTATGGACAGAACCAAGGCAATGTATGGTCCTCGGACTCGGCCTATGGGGAAACCAACAACTTAAAAGAGTTTTAGACAGAACCAAGGTGCTGCATGGTCCTCAGACTCGGGCCAATGGGGAAACCAACTACTTAAAATAGTTTTGGACAAAACCAAGGTGCTGTATGGTCCTCGGACTCGGGCCTATGGGGAAACCAACTACTTAAAAGAAAGATTAAAGGAGTTCTGGACAGAACCAAGGCATTTTATGGTCCTCGGACTTGGCCTATGGGGAAACCAACTACTTAAAAGAGTTTTAGACAGAACCAAGGTGCTGTATGGTCCTCAGACTCGGGCCTATGGGGAAACCAACTACTTAAAAGAAAGATTAAAAGAGTTCTGGACAGAACCAAGGCATTGTATGGTCCTCAGACTTGGCCTATGGTGAAACCAACTACTGGAAAGAGTTATGGACAGAAACTAGGCACTGTATGGTCCTCGGACTCGGTCCTATGGGTAGACTAACTACTTAAAAGAGTTTGGACAGAACCAAGGCACTGTATGGTCCTCAGACTCAAGCCCATGGGGAAACCAACTACATAAAAGACTTTTGGACAGAACCAAGGCGCTTTATGGTCCTCGGACTCGGGCCTATGGGGAAACCAACTACTTAAAAGAAAGATAAAAAGAGTTTTGGACTGAACCAAGGCACTGTATATTCCTCGGACTCAGGCCTATGGGGAAACCAACTACTTAAAAGGGTTTTCGACAGAACCAAGACACTGTATGGTCCTCGGACTCGGGCCTATGGGGAAACCAACTACTTAAAAGAAAGATTAAAAGAGTTCTGAACAGAACCAAGGAATTGTATGGTCCTCGAACTCAACCCTATGGGGAAACCAACTACTTAAAAGACTTTTGGACAGAACCAAGGCACTTTATGGTCCTCGGACTCGGGCCTATTGGGAAACCAACTACTTAAAAGAAAGATAAAAAGAGTTTTGGACTGAACCAAGGCACTGTATGGTCCTCGGACTCAGGCCTATGGGGAAACCAAGTAATTAAAAGGCGTTTTTGACGGAACCAAGGCATTGTATGGTCCTCGGACTCGGGCCTATGGGGAAACCAACTACTTCAAAGAAAGATTAAAAGGGTTCTGGACAGAACCAAGGCATTGTATGGTCCTCGGACTTAGCCTATAGGGAAACCAACTACTTAATAGAGTTTGGACAGAACCAAGGCACTGTATGGTCCTCGGACTCAAGCCTATGGGGAAACCAACTACTTAAAAGAGTTTTGGACAGAACAGTCCTCGGACTCAAGCCTATGTGGAAACCAACTACTTAAAAGAGTTTTGGACAGAACCAAGGTACTGTATGATCTTCGAACTCGGGCCTATGGGGAATCCAACTACTTAAAAGAATGATTAAAAGAGTTTTGGACAGAACTAAGGCAATGTATGGTCCTCAGAATCGGGCCTATGGGGAAACCAACTACTTAAAAGAGTTTTGGACAGAACCAAAGCATTGTATTATCCTCGGACTCAAGCCTATGGGGAAACCAACTACATAAAAGAAAGATTAAAAGAGTTCTGGATAGAACCAAGGCATTATATGGTCCTCGGACTTGGCCGATGGGGAAACCAACTACTAAAAAGAGTCTTGGACAGAACCTAGGCACTGTATGGTCCTCGAACTCGGGCCTATGGGTAGACCAACTACATAAAAGAGTTTGGACAGAACCAAGGCACTGTATGGTCCTCAGACTCAAGCCTATTGGGAAACCAACTACTTAAAAGAGTTTTGGACAGAACCAAGGCACTGTATGGTCCTCGGACTTAAGCCTATGGGGAAACCAACTGCTGGAAAGAGTGATGGACAGAAACTAGGCACTGTATGGTCCTCGGACTCGGTCCTATGGGTAGACTAACTACTTAAAAGAGTTTGGATAGAACCAAGGCACTGTATGGTCCTCAGACTCAAGCCCATGGGGAAACCAACTACTTAAAAGTGTTTTGGATAGAACCAAGGCAATGTATGATCCTCGGACTCGGGCCTATTGGGAAACCAACTACTTAAAAGAGTTTTGGACAAAACCAAGGTGCTGTATGGTCCTCGGAGTCGGGCCTATGGGGAAACCAAAATTTCTTAAAAGAAAGATTAAAAGAGTTCTAGACAGAACCAAGGCACTGTATCGTCCTCGGACTTGGCCGATGGGGAAACCAACTACTAAAAAGAGTCTTGGACAGAACCTAGGCACTGTATGGTCCTCGGACTTAAGCCTATGGGTAAACCAACTACTAAAAAGGGTTTCGGACAGAACCAAGGCACTATATGGTCCTCGGACTCGGGCCTATGAGTAAACCAACTACTTAAAACAAAGATTAAAAGAGTTATGGACAGAACCAAGGCATTGTATGGTCCTCGGACTCGGCCTATGGGGAAACCAACTCCTTAAAAGAGTTTTGGACAGAGCCAAGGCACTCTATGGTCCTCGAACTCAAGCCTATGGGGAAACCAACTACTTAAAAGACTTTTGGACAGAACCAAGGCACTGTATGGTCCTCAGACTCGGGACTATAGGGAAACCAACTACTTAAAAGAAAGATTAAAAGAGATCTGGATAGAACCAAGGCATTGTATGGTCCTCGGACTCGGCCTATGGGAAACCAACTCCTTAAAAGAGTTTTGGACAGAACAAAGGCACTGTATGGTCTTCGGACTCAACCCTATGGGGAAACCAACTACTCAAAAGACTTCTGGACAGAACCAAGGCACTTTATGGTCCTCGGACTCGGGCCTATGGGGAAATCAACTACTTCAAAGAAAGATAAAAAGACTTTTGGACAGAACCAAGGCACTTTATGGTCCTCGGACTCGGGCCTATGGGTAAACCAACTACTTAAAAGAAAGATTAAAAGGGTTTTGGACAGAACCAAGGCACTGTATGGTCCTCAGACTCAAGCCTATTGGGAAACCAACTACTTAAAAGAGTTTTGGATAGAACCAAGGCACTGTATGGTCCTCGGACTTAAGCCTATGGGGAAACCAACTACTAAAAAGGGTTTTGGACAGAACCAAGGCACTATATGTTCCTCGGACTCGGGCCTATGGGTAAACCAACTACTTAAAACAAAGATTAAAAGAGTTATGGACAGAACCAAGGCATTGTATGGTCCTCGGACTCGGCCTATGGGGAAACCAACTACTTAAAAGAGTTTTAGAAAAAACCAAGGTGCAGTATGGTCCTCGGACTCGGGACTATGGGGAAACCAACTACTTAAAAGAGTTTTGGACAAAACCATGGTGCTGTATGGTCCTCGGACTCGGGCCTATGGGGAAACCAACTACTTAAAAGAAAGATTAAAGGAGTTCTGGACAAAACCAAGGCACTGTATGGTCCTCGGACTTGGCCTATGGGGAAACTAACTACTGGAAAGAGTTATAGACAGAAACTAGGCACTGTATGGTCCTCGGACTCGGGCCTGTGGGTAGACTAACTACTTAAAAGAGTTTGGACAAAACCAAGGCACTGTATGGTCCTCAGACTCAAGCCCATGGGGAAACCAACTACTTAAAAGAGTTTTTGACAGAACCAAGGCAACGTATGATCCTCGGACTCGGGCCTATTGGGAAACCAACTACTTAAAAGAAAGATTAAAAGAGTTCTGGACAGAACCAAGGCACTGTATGGTCCTCGTACTGGGGCCTATAGGGAAACCAACTACAAAATAGAGTTTCGATAGAACCAAGGCATTGTATGGTCCTCGGACTCAAGTCTATGGGGAAACCAACTACCTAAAAGAGTTTTGGACAGAGCCAAGGTACTGTATGATGCTCGGACTCGGGCCAATGGGGAAACCAACTACTTAAAAGAATGATTAAAAGAGTTGTGGACGGAACCAAGGCACTGTATTATCCTCAGACTCGAGCCTATAGGGAAACCAACTGCTTAAAAGAAAGATTAAAAGAGTTTTGGACAAAACCAAGGCACTGTATGGTCCTCAGACTCAAGCCTATGGGGAAACCAACCACTTAAAAGAGTTTTGGACTAAACCAAGGCACTGTATGGTCCTCGGAATCAAGATTATGCGGAAACCAACTACTTAAAATTGTTTTTGACAGAACCAAGGCACTGTATGGTCCTCAGACTCGGGCCTATGGGGAAACCAACTACTTAAAAGGGTTTTGGACAGAACCAAGGCACTATATGGTCCTTGGACTCGGGCCTATGGGGAAACCAACTACTTAAAAGAAAGATTAAAATAGTTCTGGACACAACCAAGGCATTGTATGGTCCTCGGACTCGGCCTATGGGGAAACCAACTACTTAAAAGAGTTTTGGACAGAGCCAACGCACTCTATGGTCCTCGAACTCAAGCCTATGGGAAAACCAACTACTTAAAAGACTTTTGGACAGAACCAAGGCACTCTATGGTCCTCGTACTCGGGGCTACGGGGAAACCAACTACTTAAAAGAAAGATTAAAAGAGTTCTGGACAGAACCAAGGCATTGTATGGTCCTCGGACTCAACCCTATGGGGAAACCAACTACTTAAAAGACTTTTGGACAGAACCAAGGCACTTTATGGTCCTCGGACTCGGGCCTATTGGGAAACCAACTACTTAAAAGAAAGATAAAAAGAGTTTTGGACTAAACCAAGGCACTGTATGGTCCTCAGACTCAGGCCTACAGGGAAACCAACTACTTAAAAGGGTTTTTGACAGAACCAAGGCACTGTATGGTCCTCGGACTCAACCCTATGGGGAAACCAACTACTTAAAAGACTTTTGGACAGATCCAAGGCACTTTATGGTCCTCGGACTCGGGCCTATGGGGAAACCAACTACTTAAAAGAAAGATAAAAAGAGTTTTGGACTGAACCAAGGCACTGCATGGTCCTCGGACTCGGGCCTATGGGGAAACCAACTACTTAAAAGAAAGATTAAAAGAGTTCTGGACAGAACCAAGGAATTGTATGGTCCTCGAACTCAACCCTATGGGGAAACCAACTACTTAAAAGACTTTTGGACAGAACCAAGGCACTTTTTGGTCCTCGGACTCGGGCCTACAGGGAAACCAACTACTTAAAAGGGTTTTTGACAGAACCAAGGCACTGTATGGTCCTCGAACTCGGGCCTATCTGGAAACCAACTACTTAAAAGAAAGATTAAAAGAGTTCTGGACAGAACCAAGGAATTGTATGGTCCTCGAACTCAACCCTATGGGGAAAGCAACTACTTAAAAGACTTTTGGACAGAACCAAGGCAATTTTTGGTCCTCGGACTCGGGCCTATTGGGAAACCAACTACTTAAAAGAAAGATAAAAAGAGTTTTGGACTGAACCAAGGCACTTTATGGTCCTCGGACTCAGGCCTATGGGGAAACCAACTAATTAAAAGGCGTTTTTGACGGAACCAACACACTGTATGGTCCTTGGACTCGGGCCTATAGGGAAACCAACTACTTCAAAGAAAGACTAAAAGGGTTCTGGACAGAACCAAGCCATTGTATGGTCCTCGGACTTAGCCTATAGGGAAACCAACTACTTAATAGAGTTTGGACAGAACCAAGGCACTATATGGTCCTCGGACTCAAGCCTATGAGGAAACCAACTACTTAAAAGAGTTTTGGACAGAACAGTCCTCGGACTCAAGCCTGTGTGGAAACAAACTACTTAAAAGAGTTTTGGACAGAACCAAGGTACTGTATGATCCTCGAACTCGGGCCTATAAGGAATCCAACTACTTAAAAGAATGATTAAAAGAGTTTTGGACAGAACTAAGGCAATGTATGGTCCTCAGAATCGGGCCTATGGAGAAACCAACTACTTAAAAGAGTTTTGGACAGAACCAAAGCATTGTATTATCGTCGGACTCGGGCCTATGGGGAAACCAACTACTTAAAAGAAAGATTAAAAGAGTTGTGGACAGAACTAAGGCATTGTTTGGTCCTCGGACTCGGGCCTATGGGGAAACCAACTACTTAAAAGAATTTTGTACAGAACCAAGGCAGTGTATGGTCCTCAGACTCGGGCCTATGGGGAAACCAACTACTTAAAAGAGTTTTGGACAGAATAGTCCTCGGACTCAAGCCTGTGTGGAAACAAACTACTTAAAAGAGTTTTGGACAGAACCAAGGTACTGTATGATCCTCGAACTCGGGCCTATGGGGAATCCAACTACTTAAAAGAAAGATTAAAAGAGTTGTGGACAGAACTAAGGCATTGTTTGGTCCTCGGACTCACGCCTAAGTGGAAACCAACTACTTAAAAGAGTTTTGGACAGAACCAAGGCACTGTATTATCCTCGGTCTTGGGCCTATGGGAAACCAACTACTTAAAAGAAAGATTAAAAGATTTTTGGACAGAACGAAGGCACTGAATGGTCCTCGGACTCATGCCTATGGGGAAACCAACTACTTAAAAGAGTTTTGGACAGAATCAAGGCACTGTATTATCGTCGGACTCGGGCCTATGGGGAAACCAACTACTTAAAAGAAAGATTAAAAGAGTTGTGGACAGAACTAAGGCATTGTTTGGTCCTCGGACTCGGGCCTATAGGGAAACCAACTACTTAAAAGAATTTTGGACAGAACCAAGGCACTGTATGGTCCTCAGACTCGGGCCTATGGGGAAACCAACTACTTAAAAGGGTTTTGGACAGAACCAAGGCACTATATCGTCCTTGGACTCGGGCCTATGGAGAAACCAACAACTTAAAAGAAAGATTAAAATAGTTCTGGACAGAACCAAGGCATTCTATGGTACTCGGACTCGGCCTATGGGGAAACCAACTCCTTAAAAGAGTTTTGGACAGAGCCAACGCACTTTATGGTCCTCGGGCTCAAGCCTATAGGGAAACCAACTACTTAAAATACTTTTGGACAGAACCAAGGCACTGTATGGTCCTCGGACTCGGGCCTATAGGGAAACCAACTACTTAAAAGAAAGATGAAAAGAGTTTTGGACTGAACCAAGGCACTGTATTATCCTCGGTCTCGGGCCTATGGGAAACCAACTACTTAAAAGAAAGATTAAAAGATTTTTGGACAGAACGAAGGCACTGAATGGTCCTCGGACTCATGCCTATGGGGAAACTAACTACGTAAAAGAGTTTTGGACAGAACCAAAGCATTGTATTATCCTCGGACTCAAGCCTATGGGGAAACCAACTACTTAAAAGAAAGATTAAAAGAGTTTTGGACAGAACTAAGGCATTGTATGGTCCTCGGACTCGAGCCTAAGTGGAAACCAACTACTTAAAAGAGTTTTGGACAGAACCAAGGCACTGTATTATCCTCGGTTTCGGGCCTATTTGAAACCAACTACTTAAAGGAAAGATTAAAAGATTTTTGGACAGAACGAAGGCACTGAATGGTCCTCGGACTCATGCCTATGGGGAAACCAACTACGTAAAAGAGTTTTGGACAGAATCAAGGCACTGTATTATCGTCGGACTCGGGCCTATGGGGAAACCAACTACTTAAAAGAAAGATTAAAAGAGTTGTGGACACAACTAAGGCATTGTTTGGTCCTCGGACTCGGGCCTATGGGGAAACCAACTACTTAAAAGAATTTTGGACAGAACCAAGGCACTGTATGGTCCTCAGACTCGGGCCTATGGGGAAACCAACTACTTAAAAGGGTTTTGGACAGAACCAAGGCACTATATCGTCCTTGGACTCGGGCCTATGGAGAAACCAACAACTTAAAAGAAAGATTAAAATAGTTCTGGACAGAACCAAGGCATTGTATGGTACTCGGACTCGGCCTATGGGGAAACCAACTCCTTAAAAGAGTTTTGGACAGAGCCAAGGCACTTTATGGTCCTCGGACTCAAGCCTATAGGGAAACCAACTACTTAAAAGGCTTTTGGACAGAACCAAGGCACTGTATGGTCCTCGGACTCGGGCCTATAGGGAAACCAACTACTTAAAAGAAAGATGAAAAGAGTTTTGGACTGAACCAAGGCACTGTAAGGTCCTCAGACTCAAGCCTATGGGGAAACCAACTACTTAAAAGGGTTTTTGACAGAACCAAGGCACTGTATGGTCCTCGGACTCGGGCCTACGGGGAAACCAACTATTTAAAAGAAAGATTAAAAGAGTTCTGGATAGAACCAAGACATTGTATGGTCCTCGGACTCGGCCTATGAGAAACCAACTCCATAAAAGAGTTTTGGATAGAACAAAGGCACTGTATGGTCCTCGGACTCAACCCTATGGGGAAACCAACTACTTAAAAGACTTTTGGACAGAACCAAGGCACTTTATGGTCCTCGGACTCGGGCCTATGGGGAAATCAACAATTTAAAAGAAAGATAAAAAGAGTTTTAGACTGAACCAAGTCACTGTATGGTCCTCGGACTCAAGCCTATGGGGAAACCAACTACTTAAAAGGGTTTTTGACAGAACCAAGGCACTGTATGGTCGTCGGACTCGGGCCTATGGGGAAACCAACTACTTAAAAGAAAGATTAAAAGAGTTCTGGACAGAACCAAGGCATTGTATGGTCCTCGGACTTGGCCTATAGGGAAACCAACTTCTTAATAGAGTTTGGACAAAACCAAGGCACTGTATGGTCCTCAGACTCGGGCCTATGGGGAAACCAACTACTTAAAAGGGTTTTGGACAGAACCAAGGCACTATATCGTCCTTGGACTCGGGCCTATGGGGAAACCAACAACTTAAAAGAAATATTAAAATAGTTCTGGACAGAACCAAGGCATTGTATGGTACTCGGACTCGGCCTATGGGGAAACCAACTCCTTAAAAGAGTTTTGGACAGAGCCAACGCACTTTATGCTCCTCGGACTCAAGCCTATAGGGAAACCAACTACGTAAAAGACTTTTGGACAGAACCAAGGCACTGTATGGTCCTCGGACTCGGGCCTATAGGGAAACCAACTACTTAAAAGAAAGATGAAAAGAGTTTTGGACAGAACCAAGGCTCTGTATGGTCCTCGGAATCAAGCCTATGCGGAAACCAACTACTTAAAAGGGTTTTTGACAGAACCAAGGCAGTGTATAGTCCTCAGACTCGGGCCTATGGGTAAACCAACTACTTAAAAGAAAGATTAAAATAGTTCTGGACAGAACCAAGGCATTGTATGGTCCTCGGACTCGGCCTATGGGGAAACCAACTCCTTAAAAGAGTTTTGGACAGAGCCAAGGCACTCTATGGTCCTCGGACTCAAGCCTATGGGGAAACCAACTACTTAAAATACTTTTGGACAGAACCAAGGCACTGTATGGTCCTCGGACTCGGGCCTATAGGGAAACGAACTACTTAAAAGAAAGATGAAAAGAGTTTTGGACTGAACCAAGGCACTGTATGGTCCTCAGACTCAAGCCTATGGGGAAACCAACTACTTAAAAGGGTTTTTGACAGAACCAAGGCACTGTATGGTCCTTGGACTCGGGCCTACGGGGAAACCAACTATTTTAAACAAAGATTAAAAGAGTTCTGGATAGAACCAAGGCATTGTATGGTCCTCGGACTCGGCCTATGAGAAACCAACTCCATAAAAGAGTTTTGGACAGAACAAAGGCACTGTATGGTCCTCGGACTCAACCCTATGGGGAAACCAACTACTTAAAAGACTTTTGGAACGAACCAAGGCACTTTATGGTCCTCGGACTCGGGCCTATGGGGAAATCAACTATTAAAAGAAAGATAAAAAGAGTTTTGGACTGAACCAAGGCACTGTATGGTCCTCGGACTCAAGCCTTTGGGGAAACCAACTACTTAAAAGGGTTTTTGACAGAACCAAGGCACTGTATGGTTGTCGGACTCGGGCCTATGGGGAAACCAACTACTTAAAAGAAAGATTAAAAGAGTTCTGGACAGAACCAAGGCATTGTATGGTCCTCGGACTTGGCCTATAGGGAAACCAACTTCTTAATAGAGTTTGGACAAAACCAAGGCGCTGTATGGTCCTCGGACTCAAGCCTATGGGGAAACCAACTACTTAAAAGAGTTTTGGACAGAACAGTCCTCGGACTCAAGCCTATGGGGAACCCAACTACTTAAAAGAGTTTTCGACTGAACCAAGGTACTGTATGATCCTCGGACTCGGGCCAATGGGGAATCCAACTACTTAAAAGAATGATTAAAAGAGTTTTGGACAGAACTAAGGCAATGTATGGTCCTCGGACTCGGGCCTATGGGGAAACCAACTACTTAAAAGAGTTTTGGACCGAACCAAAGCACTGTATTATCCTCGGACTCAAGCCTATGGGGAAACAACTACTTAAAAGAAAGATTAAAAGAGTTTTTGACAGAACTAAGGCATTGTATGGTCCTCGGACTCAAGCCTATGGGGAAACCAACTACTTAAAAGAGTTTTGGACTGAACCAAGGTACTGTATGATCCTCGGACTCGGGCCTATGGGGAATCCAACTACTTAAAAGAATGATTAAAAGAGTTTTGGACAGAACTAAGGCAATGTATGGTCCTCGGACTCGGGCCTATGGGGAAACCAACTACTTAAAAGAGTTTTGGACAGAACCAAAGCACTGTATTATCCTCGGACTCAAGCCTATACGGAAACCAACTACTTAAAAGAAAGATAAAAAGAGTTTTGGACTGAACCAAGGCACTGTATGGTCCTCGGACTCAGGCCTACAGGAAAACCAACTACTTAAAAGGGTTTTTGACAGAACCAAGGCACTGTATGTTCCTCGAACTCGGGCCTATGGGGAAACCAACTACTTAAAAGAAAGATTAAAAGAGTTCTGGACAGAACCAAGGCATTGTATGGTACTCGGACTCAACCCTATGGGGAAACCAACTACTTAAAAGACTTTTGGACAGTACCAAGGCACTTTATTGTCCTGGGACTCGGGCCTATGGGGAAACCAACTACTTAAAAGAAAGATAAAAAGAGTTTTGGACTGAACCAAGGCACTGTATATTCCTCGGACTCAGGCCTATGGGGAAAGCAACTACTTAAAAGGGTTTTTGAAAAATCCAAGGCGCTGTATGGTCCTCGGACTCGGGCCTATAGGGAAACCAACTACTTAAAAGAAAGATTAAAAGAGTTCTGGACAGAACCAAGGCATTGTACGGTCCTCGGACTCAACCCTATGGGGAAACCAACTACTTAAAAGACTTTTGGACAGAACCAAGGCACTTTATGGTCCTCGGACTCGGGCCTATTGGGAAACCAACTACTTAATAGAAAGATAAAAAGAGTTTTGGACTGAACCAAGGCACTGTATGGTCCTCGGACTCAGGCCTATGGGGAAACCAACTACTTCAAAGAAAGATTCAAAGGGTTCTGGACTGAACCAGGGCATTGTATGGTCCTCGGACTTAGCCTTTAGGGAAACCAACTACTTAATAGAGTTTGGACAGAACCAAGGCACCGTATGGTCCTCGGACTCAGGCCTATGGGGAAACCAACAACTTAAAAGAGTTTTGGACAGAACCAAGGTACTGTATGATCCTCGAACTCGGGCCTGTGGGAATCCAACTACTTAAAAGAATGATTAAATGAGTTTTGGACAGAACTAAGGCAATGTATGGTCTTCCGAATCGGGCCTATGGGAAACCAACTACTTAAAAGAGTTTTGGACAGAACCAAAGCACTCTATTATCCTCGGACTCAAGCCTATGGGGAAAACAACTACATAAAAGAAAGATTAAAAGAGTTTTGGACAGAACTAAGGCATTGTATGGTCCTCGGACTCGGGCCTAAGTGGAAACCAACTACTTAAAAGAGTTTTGGACAGAACGAAGGCACTTTATTATCCTCGGTCTCGGGCCTATGGGAAGCCAACTACTTAAAAGAAAGATTAAAAGATTTTTGGACAGAACGAAGGCACTGAATGGTCCTCGGACTCATGCCTATGGGGAAACCAACTACTTAAAAGAGTTTTGGACAGAATCAAGGCACTGTATTATCGTCGGACTCGGGCCTATGGGGAAACCAACTACTTAAAAGAAAGATTAAAAGAGTTGTGGACAGAACTAAGGCATTGTATGGACCTCGGACTCGGGCCTATGGAGAAACCAACTACTTAAAAGAATTTTGGATAGAACCTAGGCACTGTATGGTCCTCAGACTCGGGCCTATGGGGAAACCAACTACTTAAAAGGGTTTTGGACAGAACCAAGGCACTATATGGTCCTTGGACTCGGGCATATGGGGAAACCAACAACTTAAAAGAAAGATTAAAATAGTTCTGGACAGAACCAAGGCATTGTATGGTCCTCGGACTCGGCCTATGGGGAAACCAACTCCTTAAAAGAGTTTTGGACAGAGCCAAGGCACTCTATGGTCCTCGGACTGAAGCCTATGGGGAAACCAACTACTTAAAAGACTTTTGGACAGAACCAAGGCACTGTATGGTCCTCGAACTCGGGCCTATAGGGAAACCAACTACTTAAAAGAAAGATGAAAAGAGTTTTGGACTGAACCAAGGCACTGTATGGTCCTCAGACTCAAGCCTATGGGGAAACCAACTACTTAAAAGTGTTTTTGACAGAACCAAGGCATTGTATGGTCCTCGGACTCGGTCCTACGGGGAAACCAACTACTTAAAAGAAAGATTAAAAGAGTTCTGGATAGAACCAAGGCATTGTATGGTCCTCGGACTCGGCCTATGAGAAACCAACTCCATAAAAGAGTTTTTGACAGAACAAAGGCACTGTATGGTCCTCGGACTCAACCCTATGGGGAAACCAACTACTTAAAAGACTTTTGGACAGAACCAAGGCACTTTATGGTCCTCGGACTCGGGCCTATGGGGAAATCAACTTCTTAAAAGAAAGATAAAAAGAGTTTTGGACTGAACCAAGGCACTGTATGGTCCTCGGACTCAAGCCTATGGGGAAACCAACTACTTAAAAGGGTTTTTGACAGAACCAAGGCACTGTATGGTCGTCGGACTCGGGCCTATGGGGAAACCAACTACTTAAAAGAAAGACTAAAAGAGTTCTGGACAGAACCAAGGCATTGTATGGTCCTCGGACTTGGCCTATAGGGAAACCAACTTCTTAATAGAGTTTGGACAAAACCAAGGCGCTGTATGGTCCTCGGACTCAAGCCTATGGGGAAACCAACTACTTAAAAGAGTTTTGGACAGAACAGTCCTCGGACTCAAGCCTATGGGGAAACCAACTACTTAAAAGAGTTTTGGACTGAACCAAGGTACTGTATGATCCTCGGACTCGGGCCTATGGGGAATCCAACTACTTAAAAGGGTTTTGGACAGAACCAAGGCACTATATGGTCCTTGGACTCGGGCCTATGGGGAAACCAATAACTTAAAATAAAGATTAAAATAGTTCTGGATAGAACCAAGGCATTGTATGGTACTCGGACTCGGCCTATGGCGAAACCAACTCCTTAAAAGAGTTTTGGACAGAGCCAACGCACTTTATGGTCCTCGGACTCAAGCCTATGGGGAAACCAACTACTTAAATGTCTTTTGGACAGAACCAAGGCACTGTATGGTCCTCGGACTCGGGCCTATAGGGAAACCAACTACTTAAAAGAAAGATGGAAAGAGTTTTGGACTGAACCAAGGCACTGTATGGTCCTCGAACTCGGGCCTATGGGGAAACCAACTACTTAAAAGAGTTTCGGACATAACCGAAGCACTGTATTATCCTCGGACTCAAGCCTATACGGAAACCAACTACTTAAAAGAAAGATAAAAAGAGTTTTGGACTGAACCAAGGCACTGTATGGTCCTCGGACTCAGGCCTACAGGAAAACCAACTACTTAAAAGGGTTTTTGACAGAACCAAGGCACTGTATGTTCCTCGAACTCGGGCCTATGGGGAAACCAACTACTTAAAAGAAAGATTAAAAGAGTTCTGGACAGAACCAAGGCATTGTATGGTACTCGGACTCAACCCTATGGGGAAACCAACTACTTAAAAGACTTTTGGACAGTACCAAGGCACTTTATTGTCCTGGGACTCGGGCCTATGGGGAAACCAACTACTTAAAAGAAAGATAAAAAGAGTTTTGGACTGAACCAAGGCACTGTATATTCCTCGGACTCAGGCCTATGGGGAAAGCAACTACTTAAAAGGGTTTTTGAAAAATCCAAGGCGCTGTATGGTCCTCGGACTCGGGCCTATAGGGAAACCAACTACTTAAAAGAAAGATTAAAAGAGTTCTGGACAGAACCAAGGCATTGTACGGTCCTCGGACTCAACCCTATGGGGAAACCAACTACTTAAAAGACTTTTGGACAGAACCAAGGCACTTTATGGTCCTCGGACTCGGGCCTATTGGGAAACCAACTACTTAATAGAAAGATAAAAAGAGTTTTGGACTGAACCAAGGCACTGTATGGTCCTCGGACTCAGGCCTATGGGGAAACCAACTACTTCAAAGAAAGATTCAAAGGGTTCTGGACTGAACCAGGGCATTGTATGGTCCTCGGACTTAGCCTTTAGGGAAACCAACTACTTAATAGAGTTTGGACAGAACCAAGGCACCGTATGGTCCTCGGACTCAGGCCTATGGGGAAACCAACAACTTAAAAGAGTTTTGGACAGAACCAAGGTACTGTATGATCCTCGAACTCGGGCCTGTGGGAATCCAACTACTTAAAAGAATGATTAAATGAGTTTTGGACAGAACTAAGGCAATGTATGGTCTTCCGAATCGGGCCTATGGGAAACCAACTACTTAAAAGAGTTTTGGACAGAACCAAAGCACTCTATTATCCTCGGACTCAAGCCTATGGGGAAAACAACTACATAAAAGAAAGATTAAAAGAGTTTTGGACAGAACTAAGGCATTGTATGGTCCTCGGACTCGGGCCTAAGTGGAAACCAACTACTTAAAAGAGTTTTGGACAGAACGAAGGCACTTTATTATCCTCGGTCTCGGGCCTATGGGAAGCCAACTACTTAAAAGAAAGATTAAAAGATTTTTGGACAGAACGAAGGCACTGAATGGTCCTCGGACTCATGCCTATGGGGAAACCAACTACTTAAAAGAGTTTTGGACAGAATCAAGGCACTGTATTATCGTCGGACTCGGGCCTATGGGGAAACCAACTACTTAAAAGAAAGATTAAAAGAGTTGTGGACAGAACTAAGGCATTGTATGGACCTCGGACTCGGGCCTATGGAGAAACCAACTACTTAAAAGAATTTTGGATAGAACCTAGGCACTGTATGGTCCTCAGACTCGGGCCTATGGGGAAACCAACTACTTAAAAGGGTTTTGGACAGAACCAAGGCACTATATGGTCCTTGGACTCGGGCCTATGGGGAAACCAACAACTTAAAAGAAAGATTAAAATAGTTCTGGACAGAACCAAGGCATTGTATGGTCCTCGGACTCGGCCTATGGGGAAACCAACTCCTTAAAAGAGTTTTGGACAGAGCCAAGGCACTCTATGGTCCTCGGACTGAAGCCTATGGGGAAACCAACTACTTAAAAGACTTTTGGACAGAACCAAGGCACTGTATGGTCCTCGAACTCGGGCCTATAGGGAAACCAACTACTTAAAAGAAAGATGAAAAGAGTTTTGGACTGAACCAAGGCACTGTATGGTCCTCAGACTCAAGCCTATGGGGAAACCAACTACTTAAAAGTGTTTTTGACAGAACCAAGGCATTGTATGGTCCTCGGACTCGGTCCTACGGGGAAACCAACTACTTAAAAGAAAGATTAAAAGAGTTCTGGATAGAACCAAGGCATTGTATGGTCCTCGGACTCGGCCTATGAGAAACCAACTCCATAAAAGAGTTTTTGACAGAACAAAGGCACTGTATGGTCCTCGGACTCAACCCTATGGGGAAACCAACTACTTAAAAGACTTTTGGACAGAACCAAGGCACTTTATGGTCCTCGGACTCGGGCCTATGGGGAAATCAACTTCTTAAAAGAAAGATAAAAAGAGTTTTGGACTGAACCAAGGCACTGTATGGTCCTCGGACTCAAGCCTGTGGGGAAACCAACTACTTAAAAGGGTTTTTGACAGAACCAAGGCACTGTATGGTCGTCGGACTCGGGCCTATGGGGAAACCAACTACTTAAAAGAAAGACTAAAAGAGTTCTGGACAGAACCAAGGCATTGTATGGTCCTCGGACTTGGCCTATAGGGAAACCAACTTCTTAATAGAGTTTGGACAAAACCAAGGCGCTGTATGGTCCTCGGACTCAAGCCTATGGGGAAACCAACTACTTAAAAGAGTTTTGGACAGAACAGTCCTCGGACTCAAGCCTATGGGGAAACCAACTACTTAAAAGAGTTTTGGACTGAACCAAGGTACTGTATGATCCTCGGACTCGGGCCTATGGGGAATCCAACTACTTAAAAGGGTTTTGGACAGAACCAAGGCACTATATGGTCCTTGGACTCGGGCCTATGGGGAAACCAATAACTTAAAATAAAGATTAAAATAGTTCTGGACAGAACCAAGGCATTGTATGGTACTCGGACTCGGCCTATGGCGAAACCAACTCCTTAAAAGAGTTTTGGACAGAGCCAACGCACTTTATGGTCCTCGGACTCAAGCCTATGGGGAAACCAACTACTTAAATGTCTTTTGGACAGAACCAAGGCACTGTATGGTCCTCGGACTCGGGCCTATAGGGAAACCAACTACTTAAAAGAAAGATGGAAAGAGTTTTGGACTGAACCAAGGCACTGTATGGTCCTCGAACTCGGGCCTATGGGGAAACCAACTACTTAAAAGAAAGATTAAAAGAGTTCTGGACAGAACCAAGGCATTGTATGGTACTCGGACTCAACCCTATGGGGAAACCAACTACTTAAAAGACTTTTGGACAGAACCAAGGCACTTTATTGTCCTGGGACTCGGGCCTATGGGGAAACCAACTACTTAAAAGAAAGATAAAAAGAGTTTTGGACTGAACCAAGGCACTGTATATTCCTCGGACTCAGGCCTATGGGGAAAGCAACTACTTAAAAGGGTTTTTGAAAGATCCAAGGCGCTGTATGGTCCTCGAACTCGGGCCTATAGGGAAACCAACTACTTAAAAGAAAGATTAAAAGAGTTCTGGACAGAACCAAGGCATTGTATGGTCCTCGGACACAACCCAATGGGGAAACCAACTACTTAAAAGACTTTTGGACAGATCCAAGGCACTTTATGGTCCTCGGACTCGGGCCTATTGGGAAACCAACTACTTAAAAGAAAGATAAAAAGAGTTTTGGACAGAACTAAGGCATTGTATGGTCCTCGGACTCGGGCCTAAGTGGAAACCAACTACTTAAAAGAGTTTTGGACAGAACGAAGGCACTTTATTATCCTCGGTCTCGGGCCTATGGGAAGCCAACTACTTAAAAGAAAGATTAAAAGATTTTTGGACAGAACGAAGGCACTGAATGGTCCTCGGACTCATGCCTATGGGGAAACCAACTACTTAAAAGAGTTTTGGACAGAATCAAGGCACTGTATTATCGTCGGACTCGGGCCTATGGGGAAACCAACTACTTAAAAGAAAGATTAAAAGAGTTGTGGACAGAACTAAGGCATTGTATGGACCTCGGACTCGGGCCTATGGAGAAACCAACTACTTAAAAGAATTTTGGATAGAACCTAAGCACTGTATGGTCCTCAGACTCGGGCCTATGGGGAAACCAACTACTTAAAAGGGTTTTGGACAGAACCAAGGCACTATATGGTCCTTGGACTCGGGCCTATGGGGAAACCAACAACTTAAAAGAAAGATTAAAATAGTTCTGGACAGAACCAAGGCATTGTATGGTCCTCGGACTCGGCCTATGGGGAAACCAACTCCTTAAAAGAGTTTTGGACAGAGCCAAGGCACTCTATGGTCCTCGGACTGAAGCCTATGGGGAAACCAACTACTTAAAAGACTTTTGGACAGAACCAAGGCACTGTATGGTCCTCGAACTCGGGCCTATAGGGAAACCAACTACTTAAAAGAAAGATGAAAAGAGTTTTGGACTGAACCAAGGCACTGTATGGTCCTCGAACTCGGGCCTATGGGGAAACCAACTACTTAAAAGAAAGATTAAAAGAGTTCTGGACAGAACCAAGGCATTGTATGGTCCTCAGACTCAACCCTATGGGGAAACCAACTACTTAAAAGACTTTTGGACAGAACCAGGGCACTTTATGGTCCTCGGACTCGGGCCTATGAAGAAACCAACTACTTAAAAGAAAGATAAAAAGAGTTTTGGACTGAACTAAGGCACTGTATATTCCTCGGACTTAGGCCTATGGGGAAACCAACTACTTAAAAGGGTTTTTGACAGAACCAAGGCACTGGATGGTCGTCGGACTCGGGCCTATGGGGAAACCAACTAATTAAAAGAAAGATTAAAAGAGTTCTGGACAGAACCAAGGCATTGTATGGTCCTCAGACTCAACCCTATGGGGAAACCAACTACTTAAAAGGGTTTTTGACAGAACCAAGGCACTGGATGGTCCTCGGACTCGGGCCTATGGGGAAACCAACTACTTAAAAGAAAGATTAAAAGAGTTCTGGACAGAACCAAGGCATTGTATGGTCCTCAGACTCAACCCTATGGGGAAACCAACTACTTAAAAGGGTTTTTGACAGAACCAAGGCACTGGATGGTCCTCGGACTCGGGCCTATGGGGAAACCAACTACTTAAAAGAAAGATTAAAAGAGTTCTGGACTGAACCAAGGCACTGTATATTCCTCGGACTCAGGCCTATGGGGAAACCAACTACTTAAAAGGGTTTTTGATAGAACCAAGGCACTGCATGGTCCTCGGACTCGGGCCTATTGGGAAACCAACTACTTAAAAGAAAGATTAAAAGAGTTCTGGACAGAACCAAGGCACTGTATGGTCCTCGGACTCAACCCTATGGGGAAACCAACTACTTAAAAGACTTTTGGACAGAACCAAGGCACTTTATGGTCCTCGGACTCGGGCCTATGGGGAAATCGACTACTTAAAAGAAAGATAAAAAGAGTTTTGGACTGAACCAAGGCACTGTATGGTCCTCAGACTCATGCCTATGGGGAAACCAACTACTTAAAAGAGTTTTTGACAGAACCAAGGCACTGTATGGTCGTCGGACTAGGGCCAATGGGGAAACCAACTACTTAAAAGAAAGATTAAAATAGTTCTGGACAGAACCATGGCATTGTATGGTCCTCGGACTTGGCCTATAGGGAAACCAACTTATTAATAGATTTTGGACAAAACCAAGGCGCTGTACGGTCCTCGGACTCAAGCCTATGGGGAAACCAACTACTTAAAAGAGTTTTGGACTGAACCAAGGTACTGTATGATCCTCGGACTCGGGCCTATGGGGAATCCAACTACTTAAAAGAATGATTAAAAGAGTTTTGGACAGAACTAAGGCAATGTATGGTCCTCGGACTCGGGCCTATGGGGAAACCAACTACTTAAAAGAGTTTTGGACAGAACCAAGGTACTGTATGATCCTCGGACTCGGGCCTATGGGGAATCCGACTACATAAAAGAATGATTAAAAGAGTTTTGGACAGAACTAAGGCATTGTATGGTCCTCGGACTCAAGCCTATGGGGAAACCAACTACTTAAAAGAGTTTTGGACTGAAGCAAGGTACTGTATGATCCTCGGACTCGGGCCTATGGGGAATCCGACTACATAAAAGAGTTTTGGACAGAACCAAAGCACTGTATTATCCTCGGACTCAAGCCTACGGGGAAACCAACTACTTAAAAAAAAGATTAAAAGAGTTTTGGACAGAACTAAGGCATTGTATGGTCCTCGGACTCAAGCCTATGGGGAAACCAACTAATTAAAAGAGTTTTGGACTGAACCAAGGTACTGTATGATCCTCGGACTCGGGCCTATGGGGAATCCAACTACTTAAAAGAATGATTAAAAGAGTTTTGGACAGAACTAAGGCAATGTATGGTCCTCGGACTCGGGCCTATGGGGAAACCAACTACTTAAAGGGGTTTTGGACAGAACCGAAGCACTGTATTATCCTCGGAATCAAGCCTATGGGGAAACCAACTACTTAAAAGAAAGATAAAAAGACTTTTGGACTGAACCAAGGCACTGTATGGTCCTCGGACTCAGGCCTACAGGGAAACCAACTACTTAAAAGGGTTTTTGACAGAACCAAGGCACTGTATGGTCCTCGAACTCGGGCCTATGGGGAAACCAACTACTTAAAAGAAAGATTAAAAGAGTTCTGGACAGAACCAAGGCATTGTATGGTCCTCAGACTCAACCCTATGGGGAAACCAACTACTTAAAAGACTTTTGGACAGAACCAGGGCACTTTATGGTCCTCGGACTCTGGCCTATGAAGAAACCAACTACTTAAAAGTAAGATAAAAAGAGTTTTGGACTGAACTAAGGCACTGTATATTCCTCGGACTTAGGCCTATGGGGAAACCAACTACTTAAAAGGGTTTTTGACAGAACCAAGGCACTGGATGGTCCTCGGACTCGGGCCTATGGGGAAACCAACTACTTAAAAGAAAGATTAAAAGAGTTCTGGACTGAACCAAGGCCTTGTATGGTCCTCAGACTCAACCCTATGGGGAAACCAACTACTTAAAAGGGTTTTTGACAGAACCAAGGCACTGGATGGTCCTCGGACTCGGGCCTATGGGGAAACCAACTACTTAAAAGAAAGATTAAAAGAGTTCTGGACAGAACCAAGGCATTGTATGGTCCTCAGACTCAACCCTATGGGGAAACCAACTACTTAAAAGGGTTTTTGACAGAACCAAGGCACTGGATGGTCCTCGGACTCGGGCCTATGGGGAAACCAACAACTTAAAAGAAAGATTAAAAGAGTTCTGGACTGAACCAAGGCACTGTATATTCCTCGGACTCAGGCCTATGGGGAAACCAACTACTTAAAAGGGTTTTTGATAGAACCAAGGCACTGGATGGTCCTCGGACTCGGGCCTATGGGGAAACCAACTACTTAAAAGAAAGATTAAAAGAGTTCTGGACAGAACCAAGGCATTGTATGGTCCTCGGACTCAACCCTATGGGGAAACCAACTACTTAAAAGACTTTTGGACAGAACCAAGGCACTTTATGGTCCTCGGACTCTTGCCTATTGGGAAACCAACTACTTAAAAGAAAGATAAAAAGAGTTTTGGACAGAACCAAGGCACTGTATGGTCCTCAGACTCGGGCCTATGGGGAAACCAACTACTTAAAAGAAAGATTAAAAGAGTTCTGGACAGAACCAAGGCACTGTATGGTCCTCGGATTCAACCTTATGGGGAAACCAACTACTTAAAAGACTTTTGGACAGAACCAAGGCACTTTATGGTCCTCGGACTCAAGCCTATGGGGAAACCAACTACTTAAAAGGGTTTTTGACAGAACCAAGGCACTGTATAGTCGTCGGACTAGGGCCTATGGGGAAACCAACTAATTAAAAGAAAGATTAAAAGAGTTCTGGACAGAACCAAGGCATTGTATGGTCCTCGGACTTGGCCTATTGGGAAACCAACTTCTAAATAGAGTTTGGACAAAACCAAGGCGCTGTACGGTCCTCGGACTCAAGCCTATGGGGAAACCAACTACTTAAAAGAGTTTTGGACAGAACAGTCCTCGGACTCAAGCCTATGGGGAAACCAACTACTTAAAAGAGTTTTGGACTGAACCAAGGTACTGTATGATCCTCGGACTCGGGCCTATGGGAAATCCAACTACTTAAAAGAATGATTAAAAGAGTTTTGGGCAGAACTAAGGCAATGTATGGTCCTCGGACTCGGGCCTATGGGGAAACCAACTACTTAAAAGAGTTTTGGACATAACCAAAGCACTGTATTATCCTCGGCCTCAAGCCTACGAGGAAACCAACTACTTAAAAGAAAGATTAAAAGAGTTTTGGAAAGAACTAAGGCATTGTATGGTCCTCTGACTCAAGCCTATGGGGAAACCAACTACTTAAAAGAGTTTTGGACTGAACCAAGGTACTGTATGATCCTCGGACTCGGGCCTATAGGGAATCCAACTACTTAAAAGAATGATTAAAAGAGTTTTGGACAGAACTAAGGCAATGTATGGTCCTCGGACTTAGGCCTATTGGGAAACCAACTACTTAAAAGGGTTTTTGACAGAACCAAGGCACTGGATGGTCCTCGGACTCAAGCCTATTGGGAAACCAACTACTTAAAAGAAAGATAAAAAGACTTTTGGACTGAACCAAGGAACTGTATGGTCCTCGGACTCAGGCCTACAGGGAAACCAACTACTTAAAAGGGTTTTTGACAGAACCAAGGCACTGTATGGTCCTCGAACTCGGGCCTATGGGGAAACCAACTACTTAAAAGAAAGATTAAAAGAGTTCTGGACAGAACCAAGGCATTGTATGGTCCTCAGACTCAACCCTATGGGGAAACCAACTACTTAAAAGACTTTTGGACAGAACCAAGGCACTTTATGGTCCTCGGACTTGGGCCTATGAAGAAACCAACTTCTTAAAAGAAAGATATAAAGAGTTTTGGACTGAACCAAGGCACTGTATATTCCTCGGACTCAGGCCTATGGGGAAACCAACTACTTAAAAGGATTTTTGACAGAACCAAGGCACTGCATGGTCCTCGGACTCGGGCCTATGGGGAAACCAACTACTTAAAAGAAAGATTAAAAGAGTTCTGGACAGAACCAAGGCACTGTATGGTCCTCGGAGTCAACCCTATGGGGAAACCAACTACTTAAAACACTTTTGGATAGAACCAAGGCACTTTATGGTCCTCGGACTCTTGCCTATTGGGAAACCAACTACTTAAAGGAAAGATAAAAAGAGTTTTGGACTGAACCAAGGCACTGTATGGTCCTCAGACTCGGGCCTATGGGGAAACCAACTACTTAAAAGAAAGATTAAAAGAGTTCTGGACAGAACCAAGGGATTGTATGGTCCTCGGACTCAACCCTATGGGGAAACCAACTACTTAAAAGACTTTTGGATAGAACCAAGGCACTTTATGGTCCTCGGACTCAGGCCTATGGGGAAACCAACTAATTAAAAGGGTTTTTGACGGAACCAAGGCACTGTATGGTCCTCGGACTCGGGCCTATGTGGAAACCAACTACTTCAAAGAAAGATTCAAAGGGTTCTGGACAGAACCAAGGCATTGTATGGTCCTCGGACTTAGCCTATAGGGAAACCAACTACTTAATAGAGTTTGGACAGAACCAAGGCACTGTATGGTCCTCGGACTCTAGCCTTTGGGGAAACCAACTATTTAAAAGAGTTTTGGACAGAACCAAAGCACTGTATTATCCTCGGACTCAAGCCTACGGGGAAACCAACTACTTAAAAGAAAGATTAAAAGAGTTTTGGACAAAACTAAGGCATTGTATGGTCCTCGGACTCAAGCCTATTGGGAAACCAACTACTTAAAAGAGTTTTGGACTGAACCAAGGTACTGTATGATCCTCGGACTCGGGCCTATGGGGAACCCAACTACTTAAAAGAATGATTAAAAGAGTTTTGGACAAAACTAGGGCAATGTATGGTCCTCGGACTCGGGCCTATGGGGAAACCAACTACTTAAAAGAGTTTTGGACAGAACCAAAGCACTGTATTATCCTCGGACTCAAGCCTATGGTGAAACCAACTACTAAAAAGAAAGATAAAAAGACTTTTGGACTGAACCAAGGCACTGTATGGTCCTCGGACTCAGGCCTACAGGGAAACCAACTACTTAAAAGGGTTTTTCACAGAACCAAAGCACTGTATGGTCCTCGAACTCGGGCCTATGTGGAAACCAACTACTTAAAAGAAAGATTAAAAGAGTTCTGGACAGAACCAAGGCATTGTATGGTCCTCAGACTCAACCCTATGGGGAAACCAACTACTTAAAAGACTTTTGGACAGAACCAAGGCACTTTATGGTCCTCGGACTCGAGCCTATGAAGAAACCAACTACTTAAAAGAAAGATAAAAAGAGTTTTGGACTGAACCAAGGCACTGTATATTCCTCGGACTCAGGCCTATGGGGAAACCAACTACTTAAAAGGGTTTTTGACAGAACCAAGGCACTGCATGGTCCTCGGACTCGGGCCTATGGGGAAACCAACTACTTAAAAGAAAGATTAAAAGAGTTCTGGACAGAACCAAGGCATTGTATGGTCCTCGGACTCAACCCTATGGGGAAACCAACTACTTCAAAGACTTTTGGACAGAACCAAGGCAATTTATGGTCCTCGGACTCGGGCCTATTGGGAAACCAACTATTTAAAAGAAAGATAAAAAGAGTTTTGGACTGAACCAAGGCACTGTATGGTCCTCGGACTCAGGCCTATGGGGAAACCAACTAATTAAAAGGGTTTTTGACGGAACCAAGGCACTGTATGGTCCTCGGACTCAGGCCTATGGGGAAACCAACTACTTCAAAGAAAGATTCAAAGGGTTCTGGACAGAACCAAGGCATTGTATGGTCCTCGGACTTAGCCTATAGGGAAACCAACTACTTAATAGAATTTGGACAGAACCAAGGCACTGTATGGTCCTCGGACTCAAGCCTATGGGGAAACCAACTACTTAAAAGAGTTTTGGACAGAACAGTCCTCGGACTCAAGCCTATATGGAAACCAACTACTTAAAAGAGTTTTGGATAGAACCAAGGTACTGTATGATCCTCGAACTCGGGCCTACGGGGAATCCAACTACTTAAAAGAATGATTAAAAGAGTTTTGGACAGAACTAAGGCAATGTATGGTCCTCAGAATCAGGCCTATGGGGAAACCAACTACTTCAATAGACTTTTGGACAGAACCAAGGCACTTTATGGTCCTCGGACTCAGGCCTATGGGGAAACCAACTAATTAAAAGGGTTTTTGACGGAACCAAGGCACTGTATGATCCTCGGACTCGGGCCTAAGGGGAAACCAACTACTTCAAAGAAAGATTCAAAGGGTTCTGGACAGAACCAAGGCATTGTATGGTCCTCGGACTTAGCCTATAGGGAAACCAACTTCTTAATAGAGTTTGGACAAAACCAAGGCGCTGTATGGTCCTCGGACTCAAGCCTATGGGGAAACCAACTACTTAAAGGAGTTTTGGATAGAACAGTCCTCGGACTCAAGCCTATGGGGAAACCAACTACTTAAAAGAATGATTAAAAGAGTTTTGGACTGAACTAAGGCAATGTATGGTCCTCGGACTCGGGCCTATGGGGAAACCAACTACATGAAAGAGTTTTGGACAGAACCAAAGCACTGGATTATCCTCGGACTCAAGCCTATGGGGAAACCAACTACTTAAAAGAAAGATAAAAAGAGTTTTGGACTGAACCAAGGCACTGTATGGTCCTCGGACTCAGGCCTACAGGGAAACCAACTACTTAAAAGGGTTTCTGACAGAACCAAGGCACTGTATGGTCCTCGAACTCGGGCCTATCTGGAAACCAACTACTTAAAAGAAAGATTAAAAGAGTTCTGAACAGAACCAACGCATTGTATGGTCCTCAGACTCAACCCTATGGGGAAACCAACTACTTAAAAGACTTTTGGACAGAACCAATGCACTTTATGGTCCTTGGACTCGGGTCTATGGGGTAACCAACAACTTAAAAGAAAGATAAAAAGAGTTTTGGACTGAACCAAGGCACTGTATATTCCTCGGACTCAGGCCTATGGGGAAACCAACTACTTAAAAGGGTTTTTGACAGAACCAAGGCACAGCATGGTCCTCGGACTCGGGCCCATGGGGAAACCAACTACTTAAAAGAAAGATTAAAAGAGTTCTGGACAGAACCAAGGCATTGTATGGTCCTCTGACTCAACCCTATGGGGAAACCAACTACTTAAAAGACTTTTGGACAGAACCAAGGCAATTTATGGTCCTCGGACTCGGGCCTATTGGGAAACCAACTATTTAAAAGAAAGATAAAAAGAGTTTTGGACTGAACCAAGGCACTGTATGGTCCTCGGACTCAGGCCTATGGGGAAACCAACTAATTAAAAGGGTTTTTGACGGAACCAAGGCACTGTATGGTCCTCGGACTCGGGCCTATGGGGAAACCAACTACTTCAAAGAAAGATTCAAAGGGTTCTGGACAGAACCAAGGCATTGTATGGTCCTCGGACTTAGCCTATAGGGAAACCAACTACTTAATAGAGTTTGGACAGAACCAAGGCACTGTATGGTCCTCGGACTCTACCCTATGGGGAAACCAACTACTTAAAAGAGTTTTGGACAGAACCAAAGCACTGTATTATCCTCGGACTCAAGCCTATGGTGAAACCAACAACTTAAAAGAAAGATAAAAACACTTTTGGACTGAACCAAGGCACTGTATGGTCCTCGGACTCAGGCCTACAGGGAAACCAACTACTTAAAAGGGTTTTTGACAGAACCAAGGCACTGTATGGTCCTCGAACTCGGGCCTATGGGGAAACCAACTACTTAAAAGAAAGATTAAAAGAGTTCTAGACAGAACCAAGGCATTGTATGGTCCTCAGACTCAACCTTATGGGGAAACCAACTACTTAAAAGACTTTTGGACAGAACCAAGGCACTTTATGGTCCTCGAACTCGGGCCTATGAAGAAACCAACTACTTAAAAGAAAGATAAAAAGAGTTTTGGACTGAACCAAGGCACTGTATATTCCTCGGACTCAGGCCTATGGGGAAACCAACTACTTAAAAGGGTTTTTGACAGAACCAAGGCACTACATGGTCCTCGGACTCGGGCCTATGGGGAAACCAACTACTTAAAAGAAAGATTAAAAGAGTTCTGAACAGAACCAAGGCATTGTATGGTCCTCGGACTCGGGCCTATGGGGAAACCAACTACTTAAAAGAGTTTTGGACAGAACCAAAGCACTGTATTATCCTCGGACTCAAGCCTACGGGGAAACCAACTACTTAAAAGAAAGATTAAAAGAGTTTTGGACAGAACTAAGGCATTGTATGGTCCTCGGACTCAAGCCTATTGGGAAACCAACTACTTAAAAGAGTTTTGGACTGAACCAAGGCACTGTATGACCCTCGGACTCGGGCCTATGGGGAACCCAACTACTTAAAAGAATGATTAAAAGAGTTTTGGACAGAACTAAGGTAATGTATGGTCCTCGGACTCGGGCCTATGGGGAAACCAACTACTTAAAAGAGTTTTGGACAGAACCAAAGCACTGTATTATCCTCGGACTCAAGCCTATGGTGAAACCAACTACTAAAAAGAAAGATAAAAAGACTTTTGGACTGCACCAAGGCACTGTATGGTCCTCGGACTCAGGCCTACAGGAAAACCAACTACTTAAAAGGGTTTTTGACAGAACCAAAGCACTGTATGGTCCTCGAACTCGGGCCTATGGGGAAACCAACTAATTAAAAGAAAGATTAAAAGAGTTTTGGACAGAACCAAGGCATTGTATGGTCCTCAGACTCAACCCTATGGGGAAACCAACTACTTAAAAGACTTTTGGACAGAACCAAGGCACTTTATGGTCCTCAGACTCGAGCCTATGAAGAAACCAACTACTTAAAAGAAAGATAAAAAGAGTTTTGGACTGAACCAGGGCACTGTATATTCCTCGGACTCTGGCCTGTGGGGAAACCAACTACTTAAAAGGGTTTTTGACAGAACCAAGGCACTGCATGGTCCTCGGACTCGGGCCTATGGGGAAACCAACTACTTAAAAGAAAGATTAAAAGAGTTCTAGACAGAACCAAGGCATTGTATGGTCCTCGGACTCAACCCTATGGGGAAACCAATTACTTAAAAGACTTTTGGACAGAACCAAGGCAATTTATGGTCCTCGGACTCGGGTCTATTGGGAAACCAACTATTTAAAAGAAAGATAAAAAGAGTTTTGGACTGAATCAAGGCACTGTATGGTCCTCGGACTTAGGCCTATGGGGAAACCAACTAATTAAAAGGGTTTTTGACGGAACCAAGGCACTATATGGTCCTCGGACTCGGGCCTATGGGGAAACCAACTACTTCAAAGAAAGATTTAAAGGGTTCTGGACAGAACCAAGGCATTGTATGGTCCTCGGACTTAGCCTATAGGGAAACCAACTACTTAATAGAATTTGGACAGAACCAAGGCACTGTATGGTCCTCGGACTCAATCCTATGGGGAAACCAACTACTTAAAAGAGTTTTGGACAGAACAGTCCTCGGACTCAAGCCTATATGGAAACCAACTACTTAAAAGAGTTTTGGATAGAACCAAGGTACTGTATGATCCTCGAACTCGGGCCTACGGGGAATCCAACTACTTAAAAGAATGATTAAAAGAGTTTTGGACAGAACTAAGGCAATGTATGGTCCTCAGAATCAGGCCTATGGGGAAACCAACTACTTCAATAGGCTTTTGGACAGAACCAAGGCACTTTATGGTCCTCGGACTCAGGCCTATGGGGAAACCAACTAATTAAAAGGGCTTTTGACGGAACCAAGGCACTGTTTGGTCCTCGGACTCTGGCCTAAGGGGAAACCAACTACTTCAAAGAAAGATTCAAAGGGTTCTGGATAGAACCAAGGCATTGTATGGTCCTCGGACTTATCCTATAGGGAAACCAACTTCTTAATAGAGTTTGGACAAAACCAAGGCGCTGTATGGTCCTCGGACTCAAGCCTATGGGGAAACCAACTACTTAAAGGAGTTTTGGATAGAACAGCCCTCGGACTCAAGCCTATGGGGAAACCAACTAGTTAAAAGAATGATTAAAAGAGTTTTGGACAGAACGAAGGCAATGTATGGTCCTCGGACTCGGGCCTATGGGGAAACCAACTACTTAAAAGAGTTTTGGACAGAACCAAAGCACTGTATTATCCTCGGACTCAAGCCTATGGGGAAACCAACTACTTAAAAGAAAGATAAAAAGAGTTCTGGACAGAAGCAAGGCATTGTATGGTCCTCTGACTCAACCCTATGGGGAAACCAACTACTTAAAAGACTTTTGGACAGAACCAAGGCACTGCATGGTCCTCGGACTCGGGCCTATGGGGAAACCAACTACTTAAAAGAAAGATTAAAAGAGTTCTGGACAGAACCAAGGCATTGTATGGTCCTCGGACTCAACCCTATGGGGAAACCAACTACTTAAAAGACTTTTGGACAGAACCAAGGCAATTTATGGTCCTCGGACTCGGGCCTATTGGGAAACCAACTATTTAAAAGAAAGATAAAAAGAGTTTTGGACTGAATCAAGGCACTGTATGGTCCTCGGACTCAGGCCTATGGGGAAACCAACTAATTAAAAGGGTTTTTGACGGAACCAAGGCACTGTATGGTCCTCGGACTCGGGCCTATGGGGAAACCAACTACTTCAAAGAAAGATTAAAAGGGTTCTGGACAGAACCAAGGCATTGTATGGTCCTCGGACTTAGCCTATAGGGAAACCAACTACTTAATAGAATTTGGACAGAACCAAGGCACTGTATGGTCCTCGGACTCAAGCCTATGGGGAAACCAACTACTTAAAAGAGTTTTGGACAGAACAGTCCTCGGACTCAAGCCTATATGGAAACCAACTACTTAAAAGAGTTTTGGATAGAACCAAGGTACTGTATGATCCTCGAACTCGGGCCTACGGGGAATCCAACTACTTAAAAGAATGATTAAAAGAGTTTTGGACAGAACTAAGGCAATGTATGGTCCTCAGAATCAGGCCTATGGGGAAACCAACTACTTCAATAGACTTTTGGACAGAACCAAGGCACTTTATGGTCCTCGGACTCAGGCCTATGGGGAAACCAACTAATTAAAAGGGTTTTTGACGGAACCAAGGCACTGTATGGTCCTCGGACTCGGGCCTAAGGGGAAACCAACTACTTCAAAGAAAGATTCAAAGGGTTCTGGACAGAGCCAAGGCATTGTATGGTCCTCGGACTTAGCCTATAGGGAAACCAACTTCTTAATAGAGTTTGGACAAAACCAAGGCGCTGTATGGTCCTCGGACTCAAGCCTATGGGGAAAACAACTACTTAAAGGAGTTTTGGATAGAACAGTCCTCGGACTCAAGCCTAAGGGGAAACCAACTACATAAAAGAATGATTAAAAGAGTTTTGGACAGAACTAAGGCAATGTATGGTCCTCGGACTCGGGCCTATGGGGAAACCAACTACTTCAAAGACAGATTCAAAGGGTTCTGGACAGAACCAAGGCATTGTATGGTCCTCGGACTTAGCCTATAGGGAAACCAACTACTTAATAGAATTTGGACAGAACCAAGGCACTGTATGGTCCTCGGACTCAAGCCTATGGGGAAACCAACTACTTAAAAGAGTTTTGGACAGAACAGTCCTCGGACTCAAGCCTATATGGAAACCAACTACTTAAAAGAGTTTTGGATAGAACCAAGGTACTGTATGATCCTCGAACTCGGGCCTACGGGGAATCCAACTACTTAAAAGAATGATTAAAAGAGTTTTGGACAGAACTAAGGCAATGTATGGTCCTCAGAATCAGGCCTATGGGGAAACCAACTACTTCAATAGACTTTTGGACAGAACCAAGGCACTTTATGGTCCTCGGACTCAGGCCTATGGGGAAACCAACTAATTAAAAGGGTTTTTGACGGAACCAAGGCACTGTATGGTCCTCGGACTCGGGCCTAAGGGGAAACCAACTACTTCAAAGAAAGATTCAAAGGGTTCTGGACAGAGCCAAGGCATTGTATGGTCCTCGGACTTAGCCTATAGGGAAACCAACTTCTTAATAGAGTTTGGACAAAACCAAGGCGCTGTATGGTCCTCGGACTCAAGCCTATGGGGAAAACAACTACTTAAACGAGTTTTGGATAGAACAGTCCTCGGACTCAAGCCTATGGGGAAACCAACTACATAAAAGAATGATTAAAAGAGTTTTGGACAGAACTAAGGCAATGTATGGTCCTCGGACTCGGGCCTATGGGGAAACCACCTACTTCAAAGACAGATTCAAAGGGTTCTGGACAGAACCAAGGCATTGTATGGTCCTCGGACTTAGCCTATAGGGAAACCAACTACTTAATAGAATTTGGACAGAACCAAGGCACTGTATGGTCCTCGGACTCAAGCCTATGGGGAAACCAACTACTTAAAAGAGTTTTGGACAGAACAGTCCTCGGACTCAAGCCTATATGGAAACCAACTACTTAAAAGAGTTTTGGATAGAACCAAGGTACTGTATGATCCTCGAACTCGGGCCTACGGGGAATCCAACTACTTAAAAGAATGATTAAAAGAGTTTTGGACAGAACTAAGGCAATGTATGGTCCTCAGAATCGGGCCTATGGGGAAACCAACTACTTCAATAGACTTTTGGACAGAACCAAGGCACTTTATGTTCCTCGGACTCAGGCCTATGGGGAAACCAACTAATTAAAAGGGTTTTTGACGGAACCAAGGCACTGTATGGTCCTCGGACTCGGGCCTAAGGGGAAACCAACTACTTCAAAGAAAGATTCAAAGGGTTCTGGACAGAGCCAAGGCATTGTATGGTCCTCGGACTTAGCCTAGAGGGAAACCAACTTCTTAATAGAGTTTGGACAAAACCAAGGCGCTGTATGGTCCTCGGACTCAAGCCTATGGGGAAACCAACTACTTAAAAGAATGATTAAAAGAGTTTTGGACAGAACTAAGGCAATGTATGGTCCTCGGACTCGGGCCTATGGGGAAACCAACTACTTAAAAGAGTTTTGGACAGAACCAAAGCACTGTATTATCCTCGGACTCAAGCCTATGGGGAAACCAACTACTTAAAAGAAAGATAAAAGGAGTTTTGGACTGAACCAAGGCATTGTATGGTCCTCGGACTCAGGCCTACAGGGAAACCAACTACTTAAAAGGGTTTCTGACAGAACCAAGGCACTGTATGGTCCTCGAACTCGGGCCTATCTGGAAACCAACTACTTAAAAGAAAGATTAAAAGAGTTCTGAACAGAACCAAGGCATTGTATGGTCCTCAGACTCAACCCTATGGGGAAACCAACTACTTAAAAGACTTTTGGACAGAACCAATGCACTTTATGGTCCTCGGACTCGGTCCTATGGGGAAACAAACTACTTAAAAGAAAGATAAAAAGAGTTTTGGACTGAACCAAGGCACTGTATATTCCTCGGACTCAGGCCTATGGGGAAACCAACTACTTAAAAGGGTTTTTGACAGAACCAAGGCACTGCATGGTCCTCGGACTCGGGCCTATGGGGAAACCAACTACTTAAAAGAAAGATTAAAAGAGTTCTGGACAGAACCAAGGCATTGTATGGTCCTCGGACTCAACCCTATGGGGAAACCAACTACTTAAAAGACTTTTGGACAGAACCAAGGCAATTTATGGTCCTCGGACTCGGGCCTATTGGGAAACCAACTATTTAAAAGAAAGATAAAAAGAGTTTTGGATTGAACCAAGGCACTGTATGGTCCTCGGACTCAGGCCTATGGGGAAACCAACTAATTAAAAGGGTTTAAAACGGAACCAAGGCACTGTATGGTCCTCGGACTCGGGCCTATGGGGAAACCAACTACTTCAATGAAAGATTCAAAGGGTTCTGGACTGAACCAAGGCATTGTATGGTCCTCGGACTTAGCCTATAGAGAAACCAACTACTTAATAGAGTTTGGACAGAACCAAGACACTGTATGGTCCTCGGACTCAAGCCTATGGGGAAACCAACTACTTAAAAGAGTTTTGGACAGAACCAAAGCACTGTATTATCCTCGGACTCAAGCCTACGGGGAAACCAACTACTAAAAAGAAAGATAAAAAGACTTTTGGACTGAACCAAGGCACTGTATGGTCCTCGGACTCAGGCCTACAGGGAAACCAACTACTTAAAAGGGTTTTTGACAGAACCAAAGCACTGTATGCTCCTCGAACTCGGGCCTATGGGGAAACCAACTACTTAAAAGAAAGATTAAAAGAGTTCTGGACAGAACCAAGGCATTGTATGGTCCTCAGACTCAACCCTATGGGGAAACCAACTACTTAAAAGACTTTTGGACAGAACCAAGGCACTTTATGGTCCTCGGACTCGAGCCTATGAAAAAACCAACTACTTAAAAGAAAGATTAAAAGAGTTTTGGACAGAACTAAGGCATTGTATGGTCCTCGGACTCAAGCCTATTGGGAAACCAACTACTTAAAAGAGTTTTGGACTGAACCAAGGTACTGTATGATCCTCGGACTCGGGCCTATGGGGAACCCAACTACTTAAAAGAATGATTAAAAGAGTTTTGGACAGAACTAAGGCAATGTATGGTCCTCGGACTCGGGCCTATGGGGAAACCAACTACTTAAAAGAGTTTTGGACAGAACCAAAGCACTGTATTATCCTCGGACTCAAGCCTATGGTGAAACCAACTACTAAAAAGAAAGATAAAAAGACTTTTGGACTGAACCAAGGCACTGTATGGTCCTCGGACTCAGGCCTACAGGGAAACCAACTACTTAAAAGGGTTTTTGACAGAACCAAAGCACTGTATGCTCCTCGAACTCGGGCCTATGGGGAAACCAACTAATTAAAAGAAAGATTAAAAGAGTTCTGGACAGAACCAAGGCATTGTATGGTCCTCAGACTCAACCTAATGGGGAAACCAACTACTTAAAAGACTTTTGGACAGAACCAAGGCACTTTATGGTCCTCGGACTCGAGCCTATAAAGAAACCAACTACTTAAAAGAAAGATAAAAAGAGTTTTGGACTGAACCAAGGCACTGTATATTCCTCGGACTCAGGCCTATGGGAAAACCAACTACTTAAAAGGGTTTTTGACAGAACCAAGGCACTTCATGGTCCTCGGACTCGGGCCTATGGGGAAACCAACTACTTAAAAGAAAGATTAAAAGAGTTCTGGACAGAACCAAGGCATTGTATGGTCCTCGGACTCAACCCTATGGGAAAACCAACTACTTAAAAGACTTTTGGACAGAACCAAGGCAATTTATGGTCCTCGGACTCGGGCCTTTTGGGAAACCAACTATTTAAAAGAAAGATAAAAAGAGTTTTGAACTGAACCAAGGCACTGTATGGTCCTCGGACTCAGGCCTATGGGGAAACCAACTAATTAAAAGGGTTTTTGACGGAACCAAGGCACTGTATGGTCCTCGGACTCGAGCCTATGGGGAAACCAACTACTTCAAAGAAAGATTCAAAGGGTTCTGGACAGAACCAAGGCATTGTATGGTCCTCGGACTTAGCCTATAGGGAAACCAACTACTTAATAGAATTTGGACAGAACCAAGGCACTGTATGGTCCTCGGACTCAAGCCTATGGGGAAACCAACTACTTAAAAGAGTTTTGGACAGAACAGTCCTCGGACTCAAGCCTATATGGAAACCAACTACTTAAAAGAGTTTTGGATAGAACCAAGGTACTGTATGATCCTAGAACTCGGGCCTACGGGGAATCCAACTACTTAAAAGAATGATTAAAAGAGTTTTGGACAGAACTAAGGCAATGTATGGTCCTCAGAATCGGGCCTATGGGGAAACCAACTACTTCAATAGAATTTTGGACAGAACCAAGGCACTTTATGGTCCTCGGACTCAGGCCTATGGGGAAACCAACTAATTAAAAGGGTTTTTGACGAAACCAAGGCACTGTATGGTCCTCGGACTCGGGCCTAAGGGGAAACCAACTACTTCAAAGAAAGATTCAAAGGGTTCTGGACAGAACCAAGGCATTGTATGGTCCTCGGACTTAGCCTATAGGGAAACCAACTTCTTAATAGAGTTTGGACAAAACCAAGGCGCTGTATGGTCCTCGGACTCAAGCCTATGGGGAAACCAACTACTTAAAGGAGTTTTGGATAGAACAGTCCTCGGACTCAAGCCTATGGGGAAACCAACTACTTAAAAGTTTGATTAAAAGAGTTTTGGACAGAACTAAGGCAATGTATGGTCCTCGGACTCAAGCCTATGGGGAAACCAACTACTTAAAAGAAAGATAAAAAGAGTTTTGGACTGAACCAAGGCACTGTATGGTCCTCGGACTCAGGCCTACAGGGAAACCAACTACTTAAAAAGGTTTCTGACAGAACCAAGGCACTGTATGGTCCTCGAACTCGGGCCTATCTGGAAACCAACTACTTAAAAGAAAGATTAAAAGAGTTCTGAACAGAACCAAGGCATTGTATGGTCCTCAGACTCAACCCTATGGGGAAACCAACTACTTAAAAGACTTTTGGACAGAACCAATGCACTTTATGGTCCTCGGACTCGGGCCTATGGGGAAACCAACTACTTAAAAGAAAGATAAAAAGAGTTTTGGACTGAACCATGGCACTATATATTCCTCGGACTCAGGCCTGTGGGGAAACCAACTACTTAAAAGGGTTTTTGACAGAACCAAGGCACTGCATGGTCCTCGGACTCGGGCCTATGGGGAAACCAACTATTTAAAAGAAAGACTAAAAGAGTTCTGGACAGAACCAAGGCATTGTATGGTCCCCGGACTCAACCCTATGCGGAAACCACCTACTTAAAAGACTTTTGGACAGAACCAAGGCACTTTATGGTCCTCGGACACGGGCCTATTGGGAAACCAACTACTTAAAAGAGTTTTGGACAGAACCAAAGCACTGTATTATCCTCGGACTCAAGCCTATGGGGAAACCAACTACTTAAAAGAAAGATTAAAAGAGTTTTGGACAGAAATAAGGAATTGTATGGTCCTCGGACTCGGGCCTAAGTGGAAACCAACTACTTAAAAGAGTTTTGGACAGAACCAAGGCACTGTATTATCCTAGGTCTCGGGCCTATGGGAAACCAACTACTTAAAAGAAAGATTAAAAGATTTTTGGACAGAACGAAGGCACTGAATGGTCCTCGGACTCACGCCTATGGGGAAACCAACTACTTAAAAGAGTTTTGGACAGAATCAAGGCACTGTATTATCGTCGGACTCGGGCCTATGGGGAAACCAACTACTTAAAAGAAAGATTAAAAGAGTTGTGGACAGAACTAAGGCATTGTATGGTCCTCGGACTCGGGCATATGGGGAAACCAACTACTTAAAAGAATTTTGGACCGAACCAAGGCACTGTATGGTCCTCAGACTCAGGCCTATGGGGAAACCAACTACTTAAAAGGGTTTTGGACAGAACCAAGGCACTATATGGTCCTTGGACTCGGGCCTATGGGGAAACCAACAACTTAAAAGAAAGATTAAAATAGTTCTGGACAGAAACAAGGCATTGTATGGTACTTGGACTCGGCCTATGGGGAAACCAAGTCCTTAAAAAAGTTTTGGACAGAGCCAACGCACTTTATGGTCCTCGGACTCAAGCCTGTGGGGAAACCAACTACTTAAAAGACTTTTGGACAGAACCAAGGCACTGTATGGTCCTCGGACTCGGGCCTATAGGGAAACCAACTACTTAAAAGAAAGATGAAAAGAGTTTTGGACTGAACCAAGGCACTCTATGGTCCTCGGAATCAAGCCTATGCCGAAACCAACTACTTAAAAGGGTTTTTGACAGAACCAAGGCAGTGTATAGTCCTCAGACTCGGGCCTATGTTTAAACCAACTACTTAAAAGAAAGATTAAAATAGTTCTGGACAGAACCAAGGCATTGTATGGTCCTCGGACTTGGCCTATGGGGAAACCAACTCCTTAAAAGAGTTTTGGACAGAGCCAAGGCACTCTATGGTCCCCGGACTCAAGCCTATGGGGAAACCAACTACTTAAAAGACTTTTGGACAGAACCAAGGCACTGTATGGTCCTCGGACTCGGGCCTATAGGGAACCCAACTACTTAAAAGAAAGATGAAAAGAGTTTTGGACTGAACCAAGGCACTGTATGGTCCTTAGACTCAAGCCTATGGGGAAACCAACTACTTAAAAGGGTTTTTGACAGAACCAAGGCAGTGTATGGTCCTCGGACTCGGGCCTACGGGGAAACCAACTACTTAAAAGAAAGATTAAAAGAGTTCTGGATAGAACCAAGGCATTGTATGGTCCTTGGACTCGGCCTATGAAAAACCAACTCCATAAAAGAGTTTTGGACAGAACAAAGGCACTGTATGGTCCTCGGACTCAACCTTATGGGGAAACCAACTACTTAAAAGACTTTTGGACAGAACCAAGGCACTTTACGGTCCTCGGACACGGGCCTATGGTTAAATCAACTACTTAAAAGAAAGATAAAAAGAGTTTTGGACTGAACCAAGGCACTGTATGGTCCTCGGACTCAAGCCTATGGGGAGACCAACTACTTAAAAGGGTTTTTGACAGAACCAAGGCACTGTATGGTCGTCGGACTCGGGCCTATGTTAAACCAACTACTTAAAAGAAAGATTAAAAGAGTTCTGGACAGAACCAAGGCATTGTATGGTCCTCGGACTTGGCCTATAGGGAAACCAACTTCTTAATAGAGTTTGGACAAAACCAAGGCGTTGTATGGTCCTCGGACTCAAGCCTATGAGGAAACCAACTACTTAAAAGAGTTTTGGACAGAACAGTCCTCGGACTCAAGCCTATGGGGAAACCAACTACTTAAAAGAGTTTTGGACTGAACCAAGGTACTGTATGATCCTCGGACTCGGGCCTGTAGGGAATCCAACTACTTAAAAGAATGATTAAAATAGTTTTGGACAGAACTAAGGCAATGTATGGTCCTCGGACTCGGGCCTATGGGGAAACCAACTACTTAAAAGAGTTTTGGACAGAACCAAAGCCCTGTATTATCCTCGGACTCAAGCCTAAGGGGAAACCAACTACTTAAAAGAAAGATTAAAAGAGTTTTGGACAGAACTAAGGCATTGTATAGTCCTCGGACTAAAGCCTATGGGGAAACCAACTACTTAAAAGAGTTTTGGACTGAACCAAGGTACTATATGATCCTCGGACTCGGGCCTATGGGGAATCCAACTACTTAAAAGAATGATTAAAAGAGTTTTGGACAGAACTAAGGCAATGTATGGTCCTCGGACTCGGGCCTATGGGGAAACCAACAACTTAAAAGAGTTCTAGACAGAACCAAACCACTGTATTATCCTCGGACTCAAGCCTATGGGGAAACCAACTACCTAAAAGAAAGATAAAAAGAGTTTTGGACTGAACCAAGGCACTGTATGGTCCTCGGACTCAAGCCCATGGGGAAACCAACTACTTAAAAGGGTTGTTGACAGAACCAAGGCACTGTATGGTCGTCGGACTCGGGCCTATGGGGAAACCAACTACTTAAAAGAAAGATTAAAAGAGTTCTGGACAGAACCAAGGCATTGTATGGTCCTCGGACTTGGCCTATAGGGAAACCAACTTCTTAATAGAGTTTGGACAAAACCAAGGCGTTGTATGGTCCTCGGACTCAAGCCTATGGGGAAACCAACTACTTAAAAGAATTTTGGACAGAACAGTCCTCGGACTCAAGCCTATGGGGAAACCAACTACTTAAAAGAGTTTTGGACTGAACCAAGGTACTGTATGATCCTCGGACTCGGGCCTATGGGGAATCCAACTACTTAAAAGAATGATTAAAAGAGTTTTGGACAGAACTAAGGCAATGTATGGTCCTCGGACTCGGGCCTATGGGGAAACCAACAACTTAAAAGAGTTCTGGACAGAACCAAACCACTGTATTATCCTCGGACTCAAGCCTATGGGGAAACCAACTACCTAAAAGAAAGATAAAAAGAGTTTTGGACTGAACCAAGGCACTGTATGGTCCTCGGACTCAGGCCTACAGGGAAACCAACTACTTAAAAGGGTTTTTGACAGAACCAAGGCACTGTATGGTCCTCGAACTCGGGCCTATGGGGAAACCAACTACTTAAAAGAAAGATTAAAAGAGTTCTGGACAGAACCAAGGCATTGTATGGTCCTCGGACTCAACCCTATGGGGAAACCAACTACTTAAAAGACTTTTGGACAGAACCAAGGCATTTTATGGTCCTCGGACTCCTGCCTCTGGGGAAACCAACTACTTAAAAGAAAGATAAAAAGAGTTTTGGACTGAACCAAGGAACTGTATATTCCTCGGACTCAGGCCTATGGGGAAACCAACTACTTAAAAGGGTTTTTGACAGAACCAAGGCACTGTATGGTCCTCAGACTCGGGCCTATGGGGAAACCAACTACTTAAAAGAAAGATTAAAAGAGTTCTGGACAGAACCAAGGCATTGTATGGTCCTCGGACTCAACCCTATGGGGAAACCAACTACTTAAAAGACTTTTGGACAGAACCAAGGCACTTTTTGGTCCTCGGACTCAGGCCTATGGGGAAACCAACTAATTAAAAGGGTTTTTGACGGAACCAACGCACTGTATGGTCCTCGGACTCGGGCCTATGGGGAAACCAACAACTTCAAAGAAAGATTCAAAGGGTTCTGCACAGAACCAAGGCATTGTATGGTCCTCGGACTTAGCCTATAGGGAAACCAACTACATAATAGATTTTGGACAGAACCAAGGCACTGTATGGTCCTCGGACTCAAGCCTATGGGGAAACCAACTACTTAAAAGAGTTTTGGACCGAACAGTCCACGGACTCAAGCCTATGGGGAAACCAACTACTTAAAAGAAAGATTAAAAGATTTTTGGACAGAACGAAGGCACTGAATGGTCCTCGGACTCATGCCTATGGGGAAACCAACTACTTAAAAGAGTTTTGGACAGAATTAAGGCACTGTATTATCGTCGGACTCGGGCCTATGGGGAAACCAACTACTTAAAAGAAAGATTAAAAGAGTTGTGGACAGAACTAAGGGATTGTATGGTCCTCGGACTCGGGCCTATGGGGAAACCAACTACTTAAAAGAATTTTGGACAGAACCAAGGCACTGTATGGTCCTCAGACTCGGGCCTATGGGGAAACCAACTACTTAAAAGGGTTTTGGACAGAACCAAGGCACTATATGGTCCTTGGACTCGGGCCTACGGGGAAACCAACTACTTAAAAGGGTTTTGGACAGAACCAAGGCACTATATGGTCCTTGGACTCGGGCCTATGGGAAAACCAGCAACTTAAAAGAAAGATTAAAATAGTTCTGGACAGAACCAAGGAATTGTATGGTACTCGGACTCGGCCTATGGGGAAACCAACTCCTTAAAAGAGTTTTGGACAGAGCCAACGCACTTTATGGTCCTCGGACTCAACTCTATGGGGAAACCAACTACTTAAAAGACTTTTGGACAGAACCAAGGCACTTTATGGTCCTCGGACTCGGGCCTATGGGGAAATCAACTACTTAAAAGAAAGATAAAAAGAGTTTTGGACTGAACCAAGGCACTGTATGGTCCTCGGACTCAAGCCCATGGGGAAACCAACTACTTAAAAGGGTTTTTGACAGAACCAAGGCACTGTATGGTCGTCGGACTCGGGCCTATGGGGAAACCAACTACTTAAAAGAAAGATTAAAAGAGTTGTGGACATAACTAAGGGATTGTATGGTCCTCGGACTCGGGCCTATGGGGAAACCAACTACTTAAAAGAATTTTGGACAGACCAAGGCACTGTATGGTCCTCAGACTCGGGCCTATGGGGAAACCAACTACTTAAAACGGTTTTGGACAGAACCAAGGCACTATATGGTCCTTGGACTCGGGCCTATGGGGAAACCAACTACTTAAAAGGGTTTTGGACAGAACCAAGGCACTATATGGTCCTTGGACTCGGGCCTATGGGGAAACCAGCAACTTAAAAGAAAGATTAAAATAGTTCTGGACAGAACCAAGGAATTGTATGGTACTCGGACTAAGCCTATGGGGAAACCAACTCCTTAAAAGAGTTTTGGACAGAGCCAACGCACTTTATGGTCCTCAGACTCAAGCCTATGGGGAAACCAACTACTTAGAAGACTTTTGGACAGAACCAAGGCACTGTATGGTCCTCGGACTCAACTCTATGGGGAAACCAACTACTTAAAAGACTTTTGGACAGAACCAAGGCACTTTATGGTCCTCGGACTCGGGCTTATGGGGAAATCAACTACTTAAAAGAAAGATAAAAAGAGTTTTGGACTGAACCAAGGCACTGTATGGTCCTCGGACTCAAGCCCATGGGGAAACCAACTACTTAAAAGGGTTTTTGATAGAACCAAGGCACTGTATGGTCGTCGGACTCGGGCCTATGGGGAAACCAACTACTTAAAAGAGAGATTAAAAGAGTTCTGGACAGAACCAAGGCATTGTATGGTCCTCGGACTTGGCCTATAGGGAAACCAACTTCTTAATAGTGTTTGGACAAAACCAAGGCGTTGTATGGTCCTCGGACTCAAGCCTATGGGGAAACCAACTACTTAAAAGAATTTTGGACAGAACAGTCCTCGGACTCAAGCCTATGGGGAAACCAACTACTTAAAAGAGTTTTGGACTGAACCAAGGTACTGTATGATCCTCGGACTCGGGCCTATGGGGAATCCAACTACTTAAAAGAATGATTAAAAGAGTTTTGGACAGAACTAAGGCAATGTATGGTCCTCGGACTCGGGCCTATGGGGAAACCAACTACTTAAAAGAGTTTTGGACAGAACCAAAGCACTATATTATCCTTGGACTCAAGCCTACGGGGAAACCAACTACTTAAAAGAAAGATTAAAAGAGTTTTGGACAGAACTAAGGCATTGTATGGTCCTCGGAGTTAAGCCTATGGGGAAACCAACTACTTAAAAGAGTTTTGGACTGAACCAAGGTACTGTATGATCCTCGGACTCAGGCCTCTGGGGAATCCAACTACTTAAAAGAAAGATTAAAATAGTTTTGGACAGAACTAAGGCAATGTATTGTCCTCGGACTCGGGCCTATGGGGAAACCAACTACTTAAAATAGTTTTGGACAGAACCAAAGCACTGTATTATCCTCGGACTCAAGCCTATGGGGAAACCAACTACTTAAAAGAAAGATAAAAAGACTTTTGGACTGAACCAAGGCACTGTATGGTCCTCGGACTCAGGCCTACAGGGAAACCAACTACTTAAAAGGGTTTTTGACAGAACCAAGGCACTGTATGGTCCTCGAACTCGGGCCTATGGGGAAACCAACTACTTCAAAGAAAGATTCAAAGGGTTCTGGACAGAACCAAGGCATTATATGGTCCTCAGACTCAACCCTATGGGGAAACCAACTACTTAAAAGACTTTTGGACAGAACCAAGGCACTTTATGGTCCTCGGACTCGGGCCTATGGGGAAATCAACTACTTAAAAGAAAGATAAAAAGAGTTTTGGACTGAACCAAGGCACTGTATGGTCCTCGGACTCAAGCCCATGGGGAAACCAACTACTTAAAAGGGTTTTTGACAGAACCAAGGCACTGTATGGTCGTCGGACTCGGGCCTATGGGGAAACCAACTACTTAAAAGAAAGATTAAAAGAGTTCTGGACAGAACCAAGGCATTGTATGGTCCTCGGACTTGGCCTATAGGGAAACCAACTTCTTAATAGAGTTTGGACAAAACCAAGGCGTTGTATGGTCCTCGGACTCAAGCCTATGGGGAAACCAACTACTTAAAAGAATTTTGGACAGAACAGTCCTCGGACTCAAGCCTATGAGGAAACCAACTACTTAAAAGAGTTTTGGACTGAACCAAGGTACTGTATGATCCTCGGACTCGGGCCTATGGGGAATCCAACTACTTAAAAGAATGATTAAAAGAGTTTTGGACAGAACTAAGGCAATGTATGGTCTTCGGACTCGGGCCTATGGGGAAACCAACTACTTAAAAGAGTTTTGGACAGAACCAAAGCACTATATTATCCTCGGACTCAAGCCTACGGGGAAACCAACTAATTAAAAGAAAGATTAAAAGAGTTTTGGACAGAACTAAGGCATTGTATGGTCCTCGGAGTCAAGCCTATGGGGAAACCAACTACTTAAAAGAGTTTTGGACTGAACCAAGGTACTGTATGATCCTCGGACTCGGGCCTCTGGGGAATCCAACTACTTAAAAGAATGATTAAAAGAGTTTTGGACAGAACTAAGGCAATGTATTGTCCTCGGACTCGGGCCTATGGGGAAACCAACTACTTAAAATAGTTTTGGACAGAACCAAAGCACTGTATTATCCTCGGACTCAAGCCTATGGGGAAACCAACTACTTAAAAGAAAGATAAAAAGACTTTTAGACTGAACCAAGGCACTGTATGGTCCTCGGACTCAGGCCTACAGGGAAACCAACTACTTAAAAGGGTTTTTGACAGAACTAAGGCACTGTATGGTCCTCGAACTCGGGCCTATGGGGAAACCAACTACTTCAAAGAAAGATTCAAAGGGTTCTGGACAGAACCAAGGCATTATATGGTCCTCAGACTCAACCCTATGGGGAAACCAACTACTTAAAACACTTTTGGACAGAACCAAGGCACTTTATGGTCCTCGGACTCGGGCCTATGGGGAAATCAACTACTTAAAAGAAAGATAAAAAGAGTTTTGGACTGAACCAAGGCACTGTATGGTCCTCGGACTCAAGCCCATGGGGAAACCAACTACTTAAAAGGGTTTTTGACAGAACCAAGGCACTGTATGGTCGTCGGACTCGGGCCTATGGGGAAACCAACTACTTAAAAGAAAGATTAAAAGAGTTCTGGACAGAACCAAGGCATTTTATGGTCCTCGGACTTGGCCTATAGGGAAACCAACTTCTTAATAGAGTTTGGACAAAACCAAGGCGTTGTATGGTCCTCGGACTCAAGCCTATGGGGAAACCAACTACTTAAAAGAATTTTGGACAGAACAGTCCTCGGTCTCAAGCCTTTGGGGAAACCAACTACTTAAAAGAGTTTTGGACTGAACCAAGGTACTGTATGATCCTCGGACTCGGGCCTATGGAGAATCCAACTACTTAAAAGAATGATTAAAAGAGTTTTGGACAGAACTAAGGCAATGTATGGTCCTCGGACTCGGGCCTATGGGGAAACCAACTACTTAAAAGAGTTTTGGACAGAACCAAAGCACTATATTATCCTCGGACTCAAGCCTACGGGGAAACCAACTACTTAAAAGAAAGATTAAAAGAGTTTTGGACAGAACTAAGGCATTGTATGGTCCTCGGAGTCAAGCCTATGGGGAAACCAACTACTTAAAAGAGTTTTGGACTGAACCAAGGTACTGTATGATCCTCGGACTCGGGCCTCTGGGGAATCCAACTACTTAAAAGAATGATTAAAAGAGTTTTGGACAGAACTAAGGCAATGTATTGTCCTCGGACTCGGGCCTATGGGGAAACCAACTACTTAAAATAGTTTTGGACAGAACCAAAGCACTGTATTATCCTCGGACTCAAGCCTATGGGGAAACCAACTACTTAAAAGAAAGATAAAAAGACTTTTGGACTGAACCAAGGCACTGTATGGTCCTCGGACTCAGGCCTACAGGGAAACCAACTACTTAAAAGGGTTTTTGACAGAACCAAGGCACTGTATGATCCTCGAACTCAGGCCTATGGGGAAACCAACTACTTCAAAGAAAGATTCAAACGGTTCTGGACAGAACCAAGGCATTGTATGGTCCTCAGACTCAACCCTATGGGGAAACCAACTACTTAAAAGACTTTTGGACAGAACCAAGGCACTTTATGGTCCTCGGACTCGGGCCTATGAAGAAACCAACTACTTAAAAGAAAGATAAAAAGAGTTTTGGACTGAACCAAGGCACTGTATATTCCTCGGACTCAGGCCTATGGGGAAACCAACTACTTAAAAGGGTTTTTGACAAAACTAAGGCACTGCATGGTCCTCGGACTCGGGCCTATGGGGAAACCAACTACTTAAAAGAAAGATTAAAAGAGTTCTGGACAGAACCAAGGCATTGTATGGTCCTCGGACTCAACCTTATGGGGAAACCAACTACTTAAAAGACTTTTGGACAGAACCAAGGCACTTTATGGTCCTCGGACTCAGGCCTATGGGGAAACCAACTAATTAAAAGGGTTTTTGACGGAAGCAAGGCACTGTATGGTCCTCGGACTCGGGCCTATGGGGAAACCAACTACTTCAAAGAAAGATTCAAAGGGTTCTGGACAGAACCAAGGCATTGTATGGTCCTCAGACTCAACCCTATGGGGAAACCAACTACTTAAAAGACTTTTGGACAGAACCAAGGCACTTTATGGTTCTCGGACTCGGGCATATGAAGAAACCAACTACTTAAAAGAAAGATAAAAAGAGTTTTGGACTGAACCAAGGCACTGTATATTCCTCGGACTCAGTCCTATGGGGAAACCAACAACTTAAAAGGGTTTTTGACAGAACCAAGGCACTGCATGGTCCTCGGACTCGGGCCTATGGGGAAACCAACTACTTAAAAGAAAGATTAAAAGAGTTCTGGACAGAACCAAGGCATTGTATGGTCCTCGGACTCAACCCTATGTGGAAACCAACTACTTAAAAGACTTTTGGACAGAACCAAGGCACTTTATGGTCCTCGGACTCGGTCTTATTGGGAAACCAACTACTTAAAAGAAAGATAAAAAGAGTTTTGGACTGAACCAAGGCACTGTATGGTCCTCGGACACAGGCCTATGGGGAAACCAACTAATTAAAAGGGTTTTTGACGGAACCAAGGCACTGTATGGTCCTCGGACTCGGGCCTATGGGGAAACCAACTACTTCAAAGAAAGATTCAAAGGGTTCTGGACAGAACCAAGGCATTGTATGGTCCTCGGACTTAGCCTTTAGGGAAACCAACTACTTAATAGAGTTTGGACAGAACCAAGGCACTGCATGGTCCTCGGACTCAAGCCTATGGGGAAACCAACTACTTAAAAGAGTTTTGGACAGAACAGTCCTCGGACTCAAGCCTATATGGAAACCAACTACTTAAAAGAGTTTTGGACAGAACCAAGGCACTGTATGATCCTCGAACTCGGGCCTACGGGGAATCCAACTACTTAAAAGAATGATTAAAAGAGTTTTGGACAGAACTAAGGCAATGTATGGTCCTCAGAATCGGGCCTATGGGGAAACCAACTACTTAAAAGACTTTTGGACAGAACCAAGGCACCTTATGGTCCTCGGACTCAGGCCTATGGGGAAACCAACTAATTAAAAGGGTTTTTGACGGAACCAAGGCACTGTATGGTCCTCGGACTCGGGCCTATGGGGAAGCTAACTACTTCAAAGAAAGATTCAAAGGGTTCTGGACAGAACCAAGGCATTGTATGGTACTCGGACTTAGCCTATAGGGAAACCAACTACTTAATAGAGTTTGGACAGAACCAAGGCACTGTATGGTCCTCGGACTCAAGCCTATGGGGAAACCAACTACTTAAAAGAGTTATGGACAGAACAGTCCTCGGACTCAAGCCAATGGGGAAACCAACTACTTAAAAGAATGATTAAAAGAGTTTTGGACAGAACTAAGGCAATGTATGATCCTCGGACTCGGGCCTATGGGGAAACGAACTACTTAAAAGAGTTTTGGACAGAACCAAAGCACTGTATTATCCTCGGACTCAAGCCTATGGGGAAACCAACTACTTAAAAGAAAGATAAAAAGACTTTTGGACTGAACCAAGGCACTGTATGGTCCTCGGACTCAGGCCTATGGGGAAACCAACTAATTAAAAGGGTTTTTGACGGAAGCAAGGCACTGTATGGTCCTCGGACTCGGGCCTATGGGGAAACCAACTACTTCAAAGAAAGATTCAAAGGGTTCTGGACAGAACCAAGGCATTGTATGGTCCTCAGACTCAACCCTATGGGGAAACCAACTACTTAAAAGACTTTTGGACAGAACCAAGGCACTTTATGGTTCTCGGACTCGGGCATATGAAGAAACCAACTACTTAAAAGAAAGATAAAAAGAGTTTTGGACTGAACCAAGGCACTGTATATTCCTCGGACTCAGTCCTATGGGGAAACCAACAACTTAAAAGGGTTTTTGACAGAACCAAGGCACTGCATGGTCCTCGGACTCGGGCCTATGGGGAAACCAACTACTTAAAAGAAAGATTAAAAGAGTTCTGGACAGAACCAAGGCATTGTATGGTCCTCGGACTCAACCCTATGGGGAAACCAACTACTTAAAAGACTTTTGGACAGAACCAAGGCACTTTATGGTCCTCGGACTCGGGCTTATTGGGAAACCAACTACTTAAAAGAAAGATAAAAAGAGTTTTGGACTGAACCAAGGCACTGTATGGTCCTCGGACACAGGCCTATGGGGAAACCAACTAATTAAAAGGGTTTTTGACGGAACCAAGGCACTGTATGGTCCTCGGACTCGGGCCTATGGGGAAACCAACTACTTCAAAGAAAGATTCAAAGGGTTCTGGACAGAACCAAGGCATTGTATGGTCCTCGGACTTAGCCTTTAGGGAAACCAACTACTTAATAGAGTTTGGACAGAACCAAGGCACTGCATGGTCCTCGGACTCAAGCCTATGGGGAAACCAACTACTTAAAAGAGATTTGGACAGAACAGTCCTCGGACTCAAGCCTATATGGAAACCAACTACTTAAAAGAGTTTTGGACAGAACCAAGGCACTGTATGATCCTCGAACTCGGGCCTACGGAGAATCCAACCACTTAAAGGAATGATTAAAAGAGTTTTGGACAGAACTAAGGCAATGTATGGTCCTCAGAATCGGGCCTATGGGGAAACCAACTACTTAAAACACTTTTGGACAGAACCAAGGCACCTTATGGTCCTCGGACTCAGGCCTATGGGGAAACCAACTATTTAAAAGGGTTTTTGACGGAACCAAGGCACTGTATGGTCCTCGGACTCGGGCCTATGGGGAAACCAACTACTTCAAAGAAAGATTCAAAGGGTTCTGGACAGAACCAAGGCATTGTATGGTCCTCGGACTTAGCCTATAGGGAAACCAACTACTTAATAGAGTTTGGACAGAACCAAGGCACTGTATGGTCCTCGGACTCAAGCCTATGGGGAAACCAACTACTTAAAAGAGTCATGGACAGAACAGTCCTCGGACTCAAGCCAATGGGGAAATCAACTACTTAAAAGAATGATTAAAAGAGTTTTGGACAGAACTAAGGCAATGTATGATCCTCGGACTCGGGCCTATGGGGAAACGAACTACTTAAAAGAGTTTTGGACAGAACCAAAGCACTGTATTATCCTCGGACTCAAGCCTATGGGGAAACCAACTACTTAAAAGAAAGATAAAAAGACTTTTGGACTGAACCAAGGCACTGTATGGTCCTCGGACTCAGGCCTACAGGTAAACCAACTACTTAAAAGGGTTTTTGACAGAACCAAGGCACTGTATGTTCCTCGAACTCGGGCCTATGAGGAAACCAACTACTTAAAAGAAAGATTAAAAGAGTTCTGGACAGAACCAAGGCATTGTATGGTCCTCAGACTCAACCCTATGGGGAAACCAACTACTTAAAAGACTTTTGGACAGAACCAAGGCACTTTATGGTCCTCGGACTCGGGCCTATTAAGAAACCAACTATTTAAAAGAAAGATAAAAAGAGTTTTGCACTGAACCAAGGCACTGTATATTCCTCGGACTCAGGCCTATGGGGAAACCAACTACTTAAAAGGGTTTTTGACAGAACCAAGGCACTGCATGGTCCTCGGACTCGGGCCTATGGGGAAACCAACTACTTAAAAGAAAGATTAAAAGAGTTCTGGACAGAACCAAGGCATTGTATAGTCCTCGGACTCAACCCTATGGGGAAACCAACTACTTAAAAGACTTTTGGACAGAACTAAGGCAATTTATGGTCCTCGGACTCGGGCCTATTGGGAAACCAACTATTTAAAAGAAAGATAAAAAGAGTTTTGGACTGAACCAAGGCACTGTATGGTCCTCGGACACAGGCCTATGGGGAAACCAACTAATTAAAATGGTTTTTGACGGAACCAAGGCACTGTATGGTCCTCGGACTCGGGTCTATGGGGAAACCAACTACTTCAAAGAAAGATTCAAAGGGTTCTGGACAGAACCAAGGCATTGTATGGTCCTCGGACTTAGCCTTTAGGGAAACCAACTACTTAATAGAGTTTGGACAGAACCAAGGCACTGCATGGTCCCCGGACTCAAGCCTATGGGGAAACCAACTACTTAAAAGAGTTTTGGACAGAACAGTCCTCGGACTCAAGCCTATATGGAAACCAACTACTTAAAAGAGTTTTGGACAGAACCAAGGCACTGTATGATCCTCGAACTCGGGCCTACGGGGAATCCAACTACTTAAAAGAATGATTAAAAGAGTTTTGGACAGAACTAAGGCAATGTATTGTCCTCAGAATCGGACCTATGGGGAAACCAACTACTTAAAAGTCTTTTGGACAGAACCAAGGCACCTTATGGTCCTCGGACTCAGGCCTATGGGGAAACCAACTAATTAAAAGGGTTTTTGACGGAACCAAGGCACTGTATGGTCCTCGGACTCGGGCCTATGGGGAAACCAACTACTTCAAAGAAAGATTCAAAGGGTTCTGGACAGAACCAAGGCATTGTATGGTCCTCGGACATAGCCTATAGGGAAACCAACTACTTAATAGAGTTTGGACAGAACCAAGGCACTGTATGGTCCTCGGACTCAAGCCTATGGGGAAACCAACTACTTAAAAGAGTTTTGGACAGAACAGTCCTCGGACTCAAGCCAATGGGGAAACCAACTACTTAAAAGAATGATTAAAAGAGTTTTGGACAGAACTAAGGCAATGTATGATCCTCGGACTCGGGCCTATGGGGAAACGAACTACTTAAAAGAGTTTTGGACAGAACCAAAGCACTGTATTATCCTCGGACTCAAGCCTATGGGGAAACCAACTACTTAAAAGAAAGATAAAAAGACTTTTGGACTGAACCAAGGCACTGTATGGTCCTCGGACTCAGGCCTACAGGTAAACCAACTACTTAAAAGGGTTTTTGACAGAACCAAGGCACTGTATGTTCCTCGAACTCGGGCCTATGAGGAAACCAACTACTTAAATGAAAGATTAAAAGAGTTCTGGACAGAACCAAGGCATTGTATGGTCCTCAGACTCAACCCTATGGGGAAACCAACTACTTAAAAGACTTTTGGACAGAACCAAGGCACTTTATGGTCCTCGGACTCGGGCCTATTAAGAAACCAACTACTTAAAAGAAAGATAAAAAGAGTTTTGCACTGAACCAAGGCACTGTATATTCCTCGGACTCAGGCCTATGGGGAAACCAACTACTTAAAAGGGTTTTTGACAGAACCAAGGCACTGCATGGTCCTCGGACTCGGGCCTATGGGGAAACCAACTACTTAAAAGAAAGATTAAAAGAGTTCTGGACAGAACCAAGGCATTGTATGGTCCTCGGACTCAACCCTATGGGGAAACCAACTACTTAAAAGACTTTTGCACAGAACTAAGGCAATTTATGGTCCTCGGACTCGGGCCTATTGGGAAACCAACTATTTAAAAGAAAGATAAAAAGGGTTTTGGACTGAACCAAGGCACTGTATGGTCCTCGGAATCAGGCCTATGGGGAAACCAACTAATTAAAAGGGTTTTTGACGGAACCAAGGCATTGTATGGTCCTCGGACTCGGGCCTATGGGGAAACCAACTACTTCAAAGAAAGAGTCAAAGGGTTCTGGACAGAACCAAGGCATTGTATGGTCCTCGGACTTAGCCTATAGGGAAACCAACTACTTAATAGAGTTTGGACAGAGCCAAGGCACTGTATGGTCCTCGGACTCAAGCCTATGGGGAAACCAACTACTTAAAAGAGTTTTGGACAGAACAGTCCTCGGACTCAAGCCTATATGGAAACCAACTACTTAAAAGAGTTTTGGACAGAACCAAGGCACTGTATGATCCTCGAACTCGGGCCTACGGGGAATCCAACTACTTAAAAGAATGATTAAAAGAGTTTTGGACAGAACTAAGGCAATGTATGGTCCTCAGAATCGGGCCTATGGGGAAACCAAGTACTTAAAAGTCTTTTGGACAGAACCAAGGCACCTTATGGTCCTCGGACTCAGGCCTATGGGGAAACCAACTAATTAAAAGGGTTTTTGACGGAACCAAGGCACTGTATGGTCCTCGGATTCGGGCCTATGGGGAAACCAACTACTTCAAAGAAAGATTCAAAGGGTTCTGGACAGAACCAAGGCATTGTATGGTCCTCGGACATAGCTTATAGGGAAACCAACTACTTAATAGAGTTTGGATAGAACCAAGGCACTGTATGGTCCTCGGACTCAAGCCTATGGGGAAACCAACTACTTAAAAGAGTTTTGGACAGAACAGTCCTCGGACTCAAGCCAATGGGGAAACCAACTACTTAAAAGAATGATTAAAAGAGTTTTGGACAGAACTAAGGCAATGTATGATCCTCGGACTCGGGCCTATGGGGAAACGAACTACTTAAAAGAGTTTTGGACAGAACCAAAGCACTGTATTATCTTCGGACTCAAGCCTATGGGGAAACCAACTACTTAAAAGAAAGATAAAAAGACTTTTGGACTGAACCAAGGCACTGTATGGTCCTCGGACTCAGGCCTACAGGTAAACCAACTACTTAAAAGGGTTTTTGACAGAACCAAGGCACTGTATGTTCCTCGAACTCGGGCCTATGAGGAAACCAACTACTTAAAAGAAAGATTAAAAGAGTTCTGGACAGAACCAAGGCATTGTATGGTCCTCAGACTCAACCCTATGGGGAAACCAACTACTTAAAAGACTTTTGGACAGAACCAAGGCACTTTATGGTCCTCGGACTCGGGCCTATTAAGAAACCAACTACTTAAAAGAAAGATAAAAAGAGTTTTGGACTGAACCAAGGCACTGTATATTCCTCGGACTCAGGCCTATGGGGAAACCAACTACTTCAAATGGTTTTTGACAGAACCAAGGCACTGCATGGTCCTCGGACTCGGGCCTATGGGGAAACCAACTACTTAAAAGAAAGATTAAAAGAGTTCTGGACAGAACCAAGGCATTGTATGGTCCTCGGACTCAGGCCTACGGGGAAACCAACTAATTAAAAGGGTTTTTGATGGAACCAAGGCACTGTAAGGTCCTCGGACTCGGGCCTATGGGGAAACCAACTACTTCAAAGAAAGATTCAAAGGGTTCTGGACAGAACCAAGGCATTGTATGGTCCTCGGACTTAGCCTATAGGGAAACCAACTACTTAATAGAGTTTGGACAGAACCAAGGCATTGTATGGTCCTCGGACTCAAGCCTATGGGGAAACCAACTACTTAAAAGAGTTTTGGACCGAACAGTCCACGGACTTAAGCCTATGGGGAAACCAACTACTTAAAAGAGTTTTGGACAGAACCAAGGCACTGTATTATCCGCGGTCTCGGGCCTATGGGAAACCAACTACTTAAAAGATTGATTAAAAGATTTTTGGACAGAACGAAGGCACTGAATGGTCCTCGGACTCATGCCTATGGGGAAACCAACTACTTAAAAGAAAGATTAAAAGAGTTGTGGACAGAACTAAGGCATTGTATGGTCCTCGGACTCGGGCCCATGGGGAAACCAACTACTTAAAAGAATTTTGGACAGAACCGAGGCACTGTATGGTCCTTAGACTCGGGCCTATGGGGAAACCAACTACTTAAAAGAGTTTTGGACTGAACCAAGGTACTGTATGATCCTCGGACTCGGGCCTAAGGGGAATCCAACTAATTAAAAGAATGATTAAAAGAGTTTTGGACAGAACTAAGGCAATGTATGGTCCTCGGACTCGGGCCTATGGGGAAACCAACTACTTAAAAGAGTTTTGGACAGAACCAAAGCACTGTATTATCCTCGAACTCAAGCCTATGGGGAAACCAACTACTTAAAAGGGTTTTTGACATAACCAAGGCACTGTATAGTCCTCGGACTCGGGCCTATGGGGAAACCAACAACTTAAAAGAAAGATAAAAAGAGTTTTGGACTGAACCAAGGCACTGTATGGTCCTCGGACTCAGGCCTATGGGGAAACCAACTAATTAAAAGGGTTTTTGACGGAACCAAGGCACTGTATGGTCCTCGGACTCGGGCCTATGGGGAAACCAACTACTTCAAAGAAAGATTCAAAGGGTTCTGGACAGAACCAAGGTATTGTATGGTCCTCGAACTCAGGCCTACGGGGAATCCAACTACTTAAAAGAATGATTAAAAGAGTTTTGGACAGAACTAAGGCAATGTATGGTCCTCAGAATCGGGCCTATGGGGAAACCAACTACTTAAAAGAGTTTTGGACAGAACCAAGGCACTGTATTATCCTCGGTCTCGGGCCTATGGGAAACCAACTACTTAAAAGAAAGATTAAAAGATTTTTGGACAGAACGAAGGCACTGAATGGTCCTCGGATTCAGACCTATGGGGAAACCAACTACTTAAAAGGGTTTTTGACAGAACCAAGGCACTGTATGGTCGTCGGACTCGGGCCTATGGGGAAACCAACTACTTAAAACAAAGATTAAAAGAGTTCAGGACAGAACCAAGGTATTGCATGGTCCTCGGACTTGGCCTATTGGGAAACCAACTTCTTAATAGAGTTTGGACAAAACCAAGGCGCTGTATGGTCCTCGGACTCAAGCCTATGGGGAAACCAACTACTTAAAAGAAAGATTAAAAGAGTTTTGGACAGAACTAAGGCATTGTATGGTCCTCGGACTCGGGCCTAAGTGGAAACCAACTACTTAAAAGAGTTTTGGACAGAACCAAGGCACTGTATTATCCTCGGTCTCGGGCCTATGGGAAACCAACTACTTAAAAGAAAGATTAAAAGATTTTTGGACAGAACGAAGGCACTGAATGGTCCTCGGATTCAGACCTATGGGGAAACCAACTACTTAAAAGGGTTTTTGACAGAACCAAGGCACTGTATGGTCGTCGGACTCGGGCCTATGGGGAAACCAACTACTTAAAACAAAGATTAAAAGAGTTCAGGACAGAACCAAGGTATTGCATGGTCCTCGGACTTGGCCTATTGGGAAACCAACTTCTTAATAGAGTTTGGACAAAACCAAGGCGCTGTATGGTCCTCGGACTCAAGCCTATGGGGAAACCAACTACTTAAAAGAGTTTTGGTCAGAACAGTCCTCGGATGCAAGCCTATGGGGAAACCAACTACTTAAAAGAGTTTTGGACTGAACCAAGGTATTGTATGATCCTCGGACTCGGGCCTATGGGGAATCCAACTACTTCAAAGAATGATTAAAAGAGTTTTGGACAGAACTAAGGCAATGTATGGTCCTCGGACTCGGGCCTATGGGGAAACCAACTACTTAAAAGAGTTTTGGACAGAACCAAAGCACTGTATTATCCTCGGACTCAAGCCTATGGGGAAACCAACTACTTAAAAGGGTTTTTGACAGAACCAAGGCACTGTATAGTCCTCGGACTCGGGCCTATGGGGAAACCAACTACTTAAAAGAAAGATAAAAAGAGTTTTGGACTGAACCAAGGCACTGTATGGTCCTCGGAATCAGGCCTATGGGGAAACCAACTAATTAAAAGGGTTTTTGACGGAACCAAGGCACTGTATGGTCCTCGGACTCGGGCCTATGGGGAAACCAACTACTTCAAAGAAAGATTCAAAGGGTTCCGGACAGAACCAAGGTATTGTATGGTCCTCGAACTCAGGCCTACGGGGAATCCAACTACTTAAAAGAATGATTAAAAGAGTTTTGGACAGAACTAAGGCAATGTATGGTCCTCAGAATCGGGCCTATGGGGAAACCAACTACTTAAAAGAGTTTTGGACAAAACCGAAGCACTGTATTATCCTCAGACTCAAGCCTATGGGGAAACCAACTACTTAAAAGAAAGATTAAAAGAGTTTTGGACAGAACTAAGGCATTGTATGGTCCTCGGACTCGGGCCTAAGTGGAAACCAACTACTTAAAAGAGTTTTGGACAGAACCAAGGCACTGTATTATCCTCGGTCTCGGGCCTATGGGAAACCAACTACTTAAAGGAAAGATTAAAAGATTTTTGGACAGAACGAAGGCACTGAATGGTCCTCGGATTCAGACCTATGGGGAAACCAACTACTTAAAAGGGTTTTTGACAGAACCAAGGCACTGTATGGTCGTCGGACTCGGGCCTATGGGGAAACCAACTACTTAAAACAAAGATTAAAAGAGTTCTGGACAGAACCAAGGCATTGTATGGTCCTCGGACTTGGCCTATTGGGAAACCAACTTCTTAATAGAGTTTGGACAAAACCAAGGCGCTGTATGGTCCACGGACTCAAGCCTATGGGGAAACCAACTACTTAAAAGAGTTTTGGTCAGAACAGTCCTCGGATGCAAGCCTATTGGGAAACCAACTACTTAAAAGAGTTTTGGACAGAACCGAAGCACTGTATTATCCTCGGACTCAAGCCTATGGGGAAACCAACTACTTAAAAGAAAGATTAAAAGAGTTTTGGACAGAACTAAGGCATTGTATGGTCCTCGGACTCGGGCCTAAGTGGAAACCAACTACTTAAAAGAGTTTTGGACAGAACCAAGGCACTGTATTATCCTCGGTCTCGGGCCTATGGGAAACCAACTACTTAAAAGAAAGATTAAAAGATTTTTGGACAGAACGAAGGCACTGAATGGTCCTCGGATTCAGACCTATGGGGAAACCAACTACTTAAAAGGGTTTTTGACAGAACCAAGGCACTGTATGGTCGTCGGACTCGGGCCTATGGGGAAACCAACTACTTAAAACAAAGATTAAAAGAGTTCTGGACAGAACCAAGGTATTGCATGGTCCTCGGACTTGGCCTATTGGGAAACCAACTTCTTAATAGAGTTTGGACAAAACCAAGGCGCTGTATGGTCCTCGGACTCAAGCCTATGGGGAAACCAACTACTTAAAAGAGTTTTGGTCAGAACAGTCCTCGGATGCAAGCCTATGGGGAAACCAACTACTTAAAAGAGTTTTGGACTGAACCAAGGTATTGTATGATCCTCGGACTCGGGCCTATGGGGAATCCAACTACTTCAAAGAATGATTAAAAGAGTTTTGGACAGAACTAAGGCAATGTATGGTCCTCGGACTCGGGCCTATGGGGAAACCAACTACTTAAAAGAGTTTTGGACAGAACCAAAGCACTGTATTATCCTCGGACTCAAGCCTATGGGGAAACCAACTACTTAAAAGGGTTTTTGACAGAACCAAGGCACTGTATAGTCCTCGGACTGGGGCCTATGGGGAAACCAACTACTTAAAAGAAAGATAAAAAGAGTTTTGGACTGAACCAAGGCACTGTATGGTCCTCGGAATCAGGCCTATGGGGAAACCAACTAATTAAAAGGGTTTTTGACGGAACCAAGGCACTGTATGGTCCTCGGACTCGGGCCTATGGGGAAACCAACTACTTCAAAGAAAGATTCAAAGGGTTTCGGACAGAACCAAGGTATTGTATGGTCCTCGAACTCAGGCCTACGGGGAATCCAACTACTTAAAAGAATGATTAAAAGAGTTTTGGACAGAACTAAGGCAATGTATGGTCCTTAGAATCGGGCCTATGGGGAAACCAACTACTTAAAAGAGTTTTGGACAGAACCGAAGCACTGTATTATCCTCGGACTCAAGCCTATGGGGAAACCAACTACTTAAAAGAAAGATTAAAAGAGTTTTGGACAGAACTAAGGCATTGTATGGTCCTCGGACTCGGGCCTAAGTGGAAACCAACTACTTAAAAGAGTTTTGGACAGAACCAAGGCACTGTATTATCCTCGGTCTCGGGCCTATGGGAAACCAACTACTTAAAGGAAAGATTAAAAGATTTTTGGACAGAACGAAGGCACTGAATGGTCCTCGGATTCAGACCTATGCGGAAACCAACTACTTAAAAGGGTTTTTGACAGAACCAAGGCACTGTATGGTCGTCGGACTCGGGCCTTTGGGGAAACCAACTACTTAAAACAAAGATTAAAAGAGTTCTGGACAGAACCAAGGCATTGTATGGTCCTCGGACTTGGCCTATTGGGAAACCAACTTCTTAATAGAGTTTGGACAAAACCAAGGCGCTGTATGGTCCTCGGACTCAAGCCTATGGGGAAACCAACTACTTAAAAGAGTTTTGGTCAGAACAGTCCTCGGATGGAAGCCTATGGGGAAACCAACTACTTAAAAGAGTTTTGGACTGAACCAAGGTACTGTATGATCCTCGGACTCGGGCCTATGGGGAATCCAACTACTTAAAAGAATGATTAAAAGAGTTTTGGACAGAACTAAGGCAATGTATGGTCCTCGGACTCGGGCCTATGGGGAAACCAACTACTTAAAAGAGTTTTGGACAGAACCAAAGCACTGTATTATCCTCGGACTCAAGCCTATGGGGAAACCAACTACTTAAAAGAAAGATTAAAAGAGTTTTGGACAAAACTAAGGCATTGTATGGTCCTCGGACTCAAGCCTATGGGGAAACCAACTACTTAAAAGAGTTTTGGACAGAATCAAGGTACTGGATGATCCTCGGACTCGGGCCTATGGGGAATCCAACTACTTAAAAGAAAGATTAAAAGAGTTTTGGACAAAACTAAGGCATTGTATGGTCCTCGTACTCGGGCCTATGGGGAAACCATCAACTTAAAAGAGTTTTGGACAGAACCAAGGCACTGTATTATCCTCGGACTCGGGCCTATGGGGAAACCAACTACTTAAAAGAAAGATTAAAATAGTTCTGGACAGAACCAAGGCATTGTATGGTACTCGGACTCGGCCTATGGGGAAACCAACTCCTTAAAAGAGTTTTGGACAGAGCCAACGCATTTTATGGTCCTCGGACTCAAGCCTATGGGGAAACCAACTGCATAAAAGACTTTTGGAAAGAACCAAGGCACTGTATGGTCCTCGGACTCGGGCCTATAGGGAAACCAACTACTTAAAAGAAAGATGAAAAGAGTTTTGGACTGAACCAACGCACTGTATGGTCCTCGGAATCAAGCCTATGCGGAAACCAACTACTTAAAAGGGTTTTTGACAGAACCAAGGCAGTGTATAGTCCTCAGACTCGGGCCTATGGGTAAACCAACTACTTAAAAGAAAGATTAAAATAGTTCTGGACAGAACCAAGGCATTGTATGGTCCTCGGACTCGGCCTATGGGGAAACCAACTCCTTAAAAGAGTTTTGGACAGAGCCAAGGCTCTCTATGGTCCTCGGACTCAAGCCTATGGGGAAACCAACTACTTAAAAGACTTTTGAACAGAACCAAGGCACTGTATGGTCCTCGGACTCGGGCCTATAGGGAAACCAACTACTTAAAAGAGAGATGAAAAGAGTTTTGGACTGAACCAAGGCACTGTATGGTCCTCAGACTCAAGCCTATGGGGAAACCAACTACTTAAAAGGGTTTTTGACAGATCCAAGGCACTGTATGGTCCTCGGACTCGGGCCTACGGGGAAACCAACTACTTAAAAGAAAGATTAAAAGAGTTCTTGATAGAACCAAGGCATTGTATGGTCCTCGGACTCGGCCTATGGGAAACCAACTCCATAAAAGAATTTTGGACAGAACAAAGGCACTGTATGGTCCTCGGACTCAACCCTATGGGGAAACCAACTACTTAAAAGACTTTTGGACAGAACCAAGGCACTTTATGGTCCTCGCTCTCGGGCCTAAGGGGAAATCAACTACTTAAAAGAAAGATAAAAAGAGTTTTGGACTGAACCAAGGCACTGTATGGTCCTCGGACTCAGACCTATGGGGAAACCAACTACTTAAAAGGGTTTTTGACAGAACCAAGGCACTGTATGGTCGTCGGACTCGGGCCTATGGGGAAACCAACTACTTAAGAGAGTTTTGGAAAGAACCAAGGCACAGTATTATCCTTTGACTCGGGCCTATGGGGAAACCAACTTCTTAAAAGAAAGATTAAAAGAGTTTTGGACAGAACCAAGGCACTGTATGGTCCTCGGACTCGGGCCTATTGGGGAACCAGTTACATAAAAGAAAGATTAAAAGAGTTTTGGACAGAACCAAGGCATTGTATGGTCGTCAGACTCAGGCCTATGGGGAAACCAACTACTTAAAAGAGTTTTCGACAGAACCAAGGCACTGTATGACCCTCGGACTCGGTCCTATGGGGAAACCAGTTACTTAAAAGAAAGATTAAAAGAGTTTTGGACAGAACCAAGGCATATTATGGTCGCCGGACTCAGGCCTATGGTGAAACCAACTACTTAAAAGGGTTTTGGACAGAACCAAGGCGTTGTATGGTCCTCGGAGTCGGGCCTATAGGAAAACCAACTACTTAAAAGAATGATTAAAAGAGTTTTGGACAGAACTAAGGCAATGTATGGTCCTCGGACTCGGGCCTATGGGGAAACCAACTACTTAAAAGAGTTTTGGACAGAATCAAAGCACTGTATTATCCTCGGACTCAATCCTATGGGGAAACCAACTACTTAAAAGGGTTTTTGACAGAACCAAGGCACTGTATGGTCCTCGGACTCGGGCCTATGGGGAAACCATCTACTTAAAAGAAAGATTAAGAGAGTTCTGGACAGAACCAAGGCATTGTATGGTCCTCGGACTTGGCCTATAGGGAAACCAACTTCTTAATAGAGTTTAGACAGAACCAAGGCACTGTATGGTCCTCGGACTCAAGCCTATGGGGAAACCAACTACTTAAAAGAGTTTTGGACAGAACCAAGATACTGTATGATCCTCGGACTCGGGCCTATGCGGAATCCAACTAATTAAAAGAATGATTAAAAGAGTTTTGGACAGAACTAAGGCAATGTATGGTCCTCGGACTCGGGCCTATGGGGAAACCAACTACTTAAAAGTGTTTTGGACAGAACCGAAGCACTGTATTATCCTCGGACTCAAGCCTATGGGGAAACCAACTACTTAAAAGAAAGATTAAAAGAGTTTTGGACAGAACTAAGGCATTGTATGGTCCTCGGACTCAAGCCTATGGGGAAACCAACTACTTAAAAGAGTTTTGGACAGAACCAAGGTACTGTATGATCCTCGGACTCGGGCCTATGGGGAAACCAACTACTTAAAAAAAGATTAAAAGAGTTTTGGACAGAACTAAGACATTGTATGGTCCTCGTACTCGGGCCTATGGGGAAACCATCTACTTAAAAGAGTTTTGGACAAAACCAAGGCTCTGTATTATCCTCGGACTCGGGCGTATGGGGAAACCAACTATTTAAAAGAAAGATTAAAAGAGTTTTGGACAAAATCAAGGCACTGTATGGTCCTCGTACTCAAGCCTATGGGGAAACCAACTACTTAAAAGAGTTTTGGACAGAACCAAGGCATTGTATTATCGTCGAACTCGGACCTATGGGGAAACCAACTACTTAAAAAAAAGATTAAAAGAGTTTTGGACAGAACTGAGGCATTGTATGTTCCTCGGACTCGGGCCTATGGGGAAACCAACTACTTAAAAGAGTTTTGGAAAGAACCAAGGCACAGTATTATCCTCGGACTCGGGCCTATGGGGAAACCAACTTCTTAAAAGAAAGATTAAAAGAGTTTTGGACAGAACCAAGGCACTGTATGGTCCTCGGACTCGGGCCTATGGGGGAACCAGCTACATAAAAGAAAGATTAAAAGAGTTTTGGACAGAACCAAGCCATTGTATGGTCGTCAGACTCAGGCCTATGGGGAAACCAACTACTTAAAAGAGTTTTCGACAGAACCAAGGCACTGTATGACCCTCGGACTCGGTCCTATGGGGAAACCAGTTACTTAAAAGAAAGATTAAAAGAGTTTTGGACAGAACCAAGGCATATTATGGTCGCCGGACTCAGGCCTATGGTGAAACCAACTACTTAAAAGGGTTTTGGACAGAACCAAGGCGTTGTATGGTCCTCGGAGTCGGGCCTATGGGAAAACCAACTACTTAAAAGAATGATTAAAAGAGTTTTGGACAGAACTAAGGCAATGTATGGTCCTCGGACTCGGGCCTATTGGGAAACCAACTACTTAAAAGAGTTTTGGACAGAATCAAAGCACTGTATTATCCTCGGACTCAATCCTATGGGGAAACCAACTACTTAAAAGGGTTTTTGACAGAACCAAGGCACTGTATGGTCCTCGGACTCGGGCCTATGGGGAAACCATCTACTTAACAGAAAGATTAAGAGAGTTCTGGACAGAACCAAGGCATTGTATGGTCCTCGGACTTGGCCTATAGGGAAACCAACTTCTTAATAGAGTTTGGACAGAACCAAGGCACTGTATGGTCCTCGGACTCAAGCCTATGGGGAAACCAACTACTTAAAAGAGTTTTGGACAGAACAGTCCTCGGACTCAAGCCTATGGGGAAACCAACTACTTAAAAGAGTTTTGGACAGAACCAAGATACTGTATGATCCTCGGACTCGGGCCTATGCGGAATCCAACTAATTAAAAGAATGATTAAAAGAGTTTTGGACAGAACTAAGGCAATGTATGGTCCTCAGACTCGGGCCTATGGGGAAACCAACTACTTAAAAGAGTTTTGGACAGAACCGAAGCACTGTATTATCCTCGGACTCAAGCCTATGGGGAAACCAACTACTTAAAAGAAAGATTAAAAGAGTTTTGGACAGAACTAAGGCATTGTATGGTCCTCGGACTCAAGCCTATGGGGAAACCAACTACTTAAAAGAGTTTTGGACAGAACCAAGGTACTGTATGATCCTCGGACTCGGGCCTATGGGGAAACCAACTACTTAAAAGAAAGATTAAAAGAGTTTTGGACAGAACTAAGGCATTGTATGGTCCTCGTACTCGGGCCTATGGGGAAACCATCTACTTAAAAGAGTTTTGGACAGAACCAAGGCTCTGTATTATCCTCGGACTCGGGCGTGTGGGGAAACCAACTATTTAAAAGAAAGATTCAAAGAGTTTTGGACAGAATCAAGGCACTGTATGGTCCTCGTACTCAAGCCTATGGGGAAACCAACTACTTAAAAGAGTTTTGGACAGAACCAAGGCACTGTATTATCGTCGAGCTCGGACCTATGGGGAAACCAACTACTTAAAAAAAAGATTAAAAGAGTTTTGGACAGAACTGAGGCATTGTATGTTCCTCGGACTCGAGCCTATGGGAAAACCAACTACTTAAAAGAGTTTTGGAAAGAACCAAGGCACTTTCTTATCCACAGACTCGGGCCTATGGGGAAACCAACTTCTTAAAGGAAAGATTAAAAGAGTTTTGGACAGAACCAAGGCACTGTATGGTCCTCGGACTCGGGCCTATGGGGAAACCAGCTACTTAAAAGAAAGATTAAAAGAGTTTTGGACAGAACCAAGGCACTGTATGGTCCTCGGACTCGGGCCTATGAGGAAACCAGCTACTTAAAAGAAAGATTAAAAGAGTTTTGGACAGAACCAAGGCATTGTATGGTCGTCGGACTCAGGCCTATGGGGAAACCAACTACTTAAAAGAGTTTTCGACAGAACCAAGGCACTGTATGATCCTCGGACTCGGGCCTATGGGGAAACCAGCTACTTAAAAGAAAGATTAAAAGAGTTTTGGACAGAACCAAGGCATTGTATGGTCGTCGGACTCAGGCCTATGGTGAAACCAACTACTTAAAATGGTTTTGGACAGAACCAAGGCGCTGTATGGTCCTCGGAGTCGGGCCTATGGGAAAACCAACTACTTAAAAGAAAGATTAAAAAAGTTCTGGACAGAACCATGGCATTGTATGATCCTCGGACCTGGGCCTAGAAGGGTTTTTTATTATTGTTCTTTAATTGTTATTATAACTTCTGGACAAAACCAGGGTATTGTATGGTCCTCAGACTCTAACCCATGGAGAGATTGGCCATTAAAAATTGGACTAAGTTCTGGACCTAATGGATGTCCTGATCTATCCTCGGATCCTCAATTCTAAGGGAATTAACGCAAACAAGTGTTTAGGCCCGGTATAGCCATACCTCGATCCTCGGACCAGATGCCAAAAACGGTTAAGTTCATATGTCACCGAGAACGCGGCCAAGCTCCCTAGTCCTTGGTAACCCTCTCGAATGGTTTATTTTAGGTTACTCCTTCTCGAATGACTGCCTCACGCGCAATACAGGGCATTCAGATGTTATCACGGTTAGTCTCGTATGTTTAATTTACTGTAGGTTAGTATTATTATTATACTTGACAGTCTCAATAAGTTCTTAATAATCGCTTTTTGTTACAAGGGTTTTTTGCCCTAAGTATCATTCAAAAAATGTATTAATAAAAAACACCCATATGAAATACATCCATTCACAAAGTAATTACTGCAGGAAAGAAAAAAATATTTAGAATGAAACAGAACCATCTTTTATTAAGATAAAAAAAATAGTACAACGTACAATGAAGGGGCTTAAGTAAGCCTACACCAAAAGCTAACTACATAAGCAAAAAGAAAAGATACAAGGAAGAGAAAAATCCTTCAAAACTCCGCTCTGGTAGAGATTATGTATGACAGGATGGCCCCGTGGGTGGAAGAGAAGAAGAAGCAGAGGAAGAAGAAGTAGAAACACCAGGATGACCTCGGTGATGGGAAAGAAGAAGAAGAGGAGATAGAAAGAGGCACCAGTGAAGGAAGAGAGGAGGAAGCAGGGATATTTAACTCCCGCATCAGCCCTGACTCCTAACACAAAGGTGCCATATTAGTAGCGCTCAGGATAGAGCGGATGGTGCTGACGACGAGAAATCCCACTGCTGTCGCACCAAAAATCTGACGCGACCAGCATCTACTTCGAATTTTGACTGAAAGAGGTGAAGGCATCGCCCCCACCTTGTGAAAGTGGAGAACTGTCTTGAGTCTCTGTCTCCCCTGTCCTGACCGCGCCATCTTGAGTCTCAGAAGGACCCAGTTCCTTTGGAGCAGGTGTGGTTCCTTCACCCCTACTCGTGCCTCAAACATGTCACTCTTTAAGGTTTTAGCTGCACTGGCAATAAAAGTTTTGAGCATAGCTGAGGGGTTGGGAGTTTGAAAGGATTGAAGGGACTGTACGTGAAGGGAATGACCTCCTACCCTGTTTCTTATATAGAGGGCAGGTGGGCGGCATTAAATCTACGCAGATTTCCAAGAAGCGCTACGGACGAAACAGTTTCTACTGACCTCCCCACACCGTCCACAACCATAGGATTTGGGTGGCCTCATGAAGGGGACATATTAAAGATGCGCCTCGAGCACTGAAACGGCAAGGACGCCGCGTGAGTAAATCTAAAGGAATGTCTCATAATCCGGCGCACCTCCCATGAAAATGGAGAGACAGTGACATTAATGAAATGCGGAGCTGGGCAAGCCATGATGTGGGCCCGAAATCACCAAAACCCTCCTCCCCAACCAAGAGGTCGGGCAGCAGGATTTTGAGGGGCTATTGTGGGGCCTGAGAATTTGTGGCCCTGGCCCACTTTACATTAGGACCCAAGGCCCAAGCCGAGGAGAACTATTGCCAAGGACGCATAATAAAAGCCCAAAAAAGGCCCAAAGATATGGCCGAGGATGATCTTATGCTCAGCACCCCATAGAACGCCTAAAGGAAAGGACGAGCTCAGTGCAAGAGCCGGCCAAGTGAAAAAGCTGTCAAAACATCAATAAAAAACTCTGCGTCTGACAGGTCCATGCCTTTCACCATGCTATTCAGCTTTTACAACCACTCCCAACCGCTCGAGATATAGGCTGATAGGACAAGTCTCAACCCCAGAAAGTGGATCTTACACGTGGATGCTAGAAGAGGGATAAATGCTAGTATAAAAGGAAAGGAGAACCAATGGAGAGGAGGATTCGGGCCATGAAGTCTTAGAAGAGGAGAACAATAACATTAAGCTCCTCGGACGAGGTCTAAAGACCATGGCTAACCGCTATTTGATGATCCAGGCCTAACCTTTCAAGCCCACGCTCTACAAATGATATTGTTCGGGCCCTTAAACGTACGCACCCAATATCTTTCTTGGGTTGCTAAAATCGTGTCCTTACAGGTATCATAATCAAACTCCTAAAAGTAATTCTTAAAATGCACTGACCTACAATACATGACTGTATAAGGAATTGATCATTATAAAAAAAAAAAAAAAAAGTATAAGAATTGGTCATTTTGGAAACAATTTGGTATCTGGTAATGACATTTAAGCCTTAAGGATATGGAATACTCTAGTCTTGTTAATTTAATATGTTTTGTTAATGCTGCATCATCTTTGTAAAGTCTCCTCTCGTTCTATGTATTCTTTAAATATATATATTTTCCTTACCTTTTATTTTTCGAGGTTGCTCCACTAGATATGTTTCAAATTTGCTTCTGAGGCCAAACTTAGAACCATGGGTACCACAAGTTACATAATGACTATAAAACTAGTAATTAACTATGAAAATTCTGGCTTGAATATGTTCAGCCTTAAGATCACATTACTGTTTTTCCCCCCACTTGACGACTATGTGACTTAACTAACATAGTAACTTGACTTGAATAGGTTCATAATGCCTGAAATTGATATAATCCTATACCACGGTGGTCCGCTTAAGAATGCCAATGTGAACAAGGGATTGCCATTTGAAGGGCCGGGTATAAAGACCTATTATACCCAAATTGATCGTAGGTTGAAGACCCTTGATGAATTGAAGAAGATTGTTATGGAAGAGTTGTGTGAGAATCCTGCTGTGCACAACATACAAATTAGTTATCGTATGCCAAATGAAATCCTGAAGCACTGGATTAATTACAAGTATATGGCGATAGAAATAGACAAACATGTAAAGATCATGTTTGACAAGTTGGAAAGAATACCTGAAGTAACTAACATTCAGTTGTACATACAGTTGGAGCCACGTGCAGTCTGGCAAGAGGATATCCAGCAAACAACCACAAGCTTATAGGTTACGGTTTTGAATGCTCAATATGAGTATTCTACACATGTAGAGGATGATGATGTTCATGCCGATGGTGATGATGATGATGATGATGATGATGACGACGACTATGTTGATGAGACTACTGCCATTAACAATGATGATGACGATGATGATGATGATGATGATGATGACGACTATGTTGATGAGAATATTGCCATTAACGGTGAAGATTTTTCCGATAAAGATGAGTATGAAGACATGATTGACAGAGGGGACTTTGGGGACTTTGAGAGGGACATTGATGATGATGAGACATTGGATGGTAGTGAACCTTATGCCAACAATATTATTAGTGTCCAAAACATTACGAACACAATCCCTGCTTACGCGCCTCCTACATTGTCATTCTCTGCAAATACTTGGGAAAATATGGTTGATCCTTCACATATTGAGATGCCATTTGTGTCTACTTGGAGAGAGGGGATGAATTTGTGCAAAGGGTTGACTTTTGCCAATAAAGAGGAGGTGAAGCGCATATTAACAATTTGTGCCCTCAAGGAAAACAAACATTTTACGATCACTAGGTTGACGACGAAAAAACTTTGTGCGAAATGCGTGTATGAGTCATGCAAGTGGTATGTCTGCGCAGTTATGAAGCCCAATCTCCACAAACTATGAATGGTCACTGTGTATGTGGGTCCTCACACGTGTATACCGATTGGGGTGCGAAATGATGATAGAATGATGACTTCTCATTTTATTGCATCAGACATCCATCAGAAGTTATGTGAGGATCACACTACCCCAGTTAAGCATCTCAGATCTATGATAGAGACGAAATATAATGGCCATAAGTCTTCTTACTAAAAGGTATGGGATGCGAAACAAAAGGCGATTACGAAGATGTTTGGGAATTGGGAAGAGTCTTATCAAAGGTTGATAATAGCATATATTGATCAAGACCCGACTACCCAGGTTTTCTATCGTATCACACCCATCAATGAAGATGACACCGTATTGTTGCATTATGTGTTTTGGTCTTTCAGTCCATGCATATCAAGATTCAAATACTGCAAGTCGATTATAAATATTGATGGGACCCATCTGTATGGTAAATATCAGGGAAAGTTGTTGGTCGTTGCTTGCTCACTCCCAAGTGTAGGAGATCGTAGCAATACAATTCTCGGAGTACCGAGGTCGAACCACAAGGAGCAGGGTAAATTCAAAGACAATATAATTAAATAACAATTTGGATGAAGAAGAAAAATACTTTTGCTTGGTGATTGTTAACAAGATTAATAATAAAAACTTATTTAAATCAATAATGTAAATACTAGGGCATTGGGGTGTTTCCCTATATCGATATGAAATTCTTTGTGATCTCAGAAAATATCTATTTCATAACTGATTGTTCTTATACAATTAAAAACTTATGATTCGGTTGAACTGAGACAATTCAAGAACGCATGATAACCTCGATTAATAATGCGGTTAGAAAAGTTTTCAGAAAAACTCATTCACTTTAAAACCTGATTTCTATTTGAAACTATTAGAAATTGCTCTAAACAATAAGAAAAACATGATTGAACTTATTGAAAGCATGAAAGAAGTAATACATCAAAAGAAATCTAATTGAACAATCAAATATGTTGTTAATAAAATCCTAGAAAGAATCACATTGAATATTCATACCATATAGAAGAAACATAACCCCTAGCCCTAGCAAAGAGTTTAGGCTGCCATTAGAGAAAGGAAAATACAAGTTTTTCTCTCCAAAATTCGTTCTGCCCAGCCTCCTTCTAAACCCTAATGTCTAAGTGTTCAAAGAAAATAAAACATTTACTATTTTAATTTTCGTCCAGGTTTACAGCAGTAACTTGTGAGTTAATTTCGGCCTTCAAAAATTGATAATTTCAAAAAACTCAAAACTGGAAAGTTGTAGATATTTAAATCAAAATTCCAACTCATCTGGCCTTATGTCAATTGGAATTTTGAGGAGAGAGATACGCCCAAAATACTGATCAGTGCTCAAATCAGATTTTTCCTTTTCAGATTCTGCCTCTTTGATTTCTTTTCTTATTTGAAGCTTCCAATCATGGTAGACGATCCAAGCATTCCAGCTGCACCTCCTTAGACATTTAAGCATGGTCCTTTAGCTCCACTTTAATTCTAGTTTGGCCTCCATTCTTTCACAAATTGCTGTAAACTCATCTTTCTCACATGATTTCCTGAAAGTAGAAAATTACACACAATGAATAGTATCTTATTCAAGAAATTATGTAAAGATAAATAATAGGGACTAATGCAAATCATGGCTTAATTATACAAATTAAGCATAGTAATAAGGAGATAACGTCCACATAAATATATAACAAATATATAACGTCCAAGGAAAAGCGCTAGCCACATCTGCGCTATACCTCAAAAGGACTAGTCACAATTGAGGCTCCTTGTAATTGTTAATAAAGCCCAATTCAACCCAATAAATACCCGATGTGGGACTCATCACACACCCACACATATCACACAATCAATCAAATTGGGGCATCACAATCTCCCCCACTTAAATCCCTAACGTCTTCGTTAGGGCCCACTTTGTGAGGTAGTGTCTCTGAGCCCACACGGGGTTACCGGGCCAGCTCTGATACCATAATGTAACGACCCAAGGAAAAGCACTAGCCACATCTGCGCTATACCTCAAAAGGACCAGTCACAATTGAGGCTCCTTGTAGTTGTTAATAAAGTCCAGTTCAACCCAGTAAATACCCGATGTGGGACTCATCACACACCCACACATATCACACAATCAATCAAATTGGGGCATCACACTATCCCACTCAATGAATTTGTAAGCCTAGTTATATGACTCTTGGTCTCTCTTACCTCTTCATCTAGCCTAGTGATCATGGATTCAAACTTTTGATTTTGCTCACTTTGCCTTTGAATGAAAGTACTAAGTGCATCCTTCAAGGAAGGTCTAGATGATGATGATGATGATGATGCATGTGGTGAATTAAAATTCCTTGGAGTAGGAGGATTCAACACATTGTCACTCTTATAACTCAAATACGGATGGTTTCGCATATTTGGGTTATAATTGTTAGAGTATGAAGAATTATTTGGCCAGTATGAATTAAATGCATGTACTTGTTCTTCTGGCACATTCAAGAATGATGAAAGTGATGCACATTCATTTGTAGCATGGTTTATCTCATGACAGATTTTACACACCTCCATTGGGTCCTCTCTAAAGGTAGCACTAACATTCTTACTTCCTTTCATTTTGAGTGCCTCAATTTCTTTAGTTAACATGCTGATTTTTGCACTCACGTTATCATCTTCCCTCAACTTGAAAACACTTCCACTAGAAGTGGTAGTGTTAGTTCTAGTCCTATCAGTGGAGTCCATTGAGCTAGGTCCAGTCCATGTGTTAGAGTTTTCAGCTATCTCATCAAGATAATCCATTGCATCTTCGGGTTCTTTTTGTAAAAAGTCTCCTCCGCATGAGAGTTGAACAAACTATCGGTCCCTAGGTGTAAGTCCTTCATAAAAATAGCTAACCAACCTCCAATCTTCATACCCATGAGTTGGGCAGAAATTGAAAAGATCTTTGTACCTTTCCCAAGCTTGGTATAAGGTCTCATTTTCTCCTTGGACAAAACTAGCTATCCTTCTTTTTACTTGCTGGACTCTGTGGGGAGGAAAATGTTTCTTAAAAAACTCTTTGGCCATCTCCCCCCAACTACCTATAGACCTAGGTTTCAAGGTGTAAAGCCAACTTCTTGCCTTATCCTTAAGAGAAAAAAGAAAGAAACGTAACTTAGTAGTCTCAATAACATTTTGTGCATAGAAACTACTAATTACCTCTTCAAAAGCTCTAACATGGACATAAGGATTTTCATTTTCTTGTCCCCTAAAGTTAGGAAGTATTGCTAATAAACCTTGTTTCAGTTCTACATGTGGTGCATTAGGTGGAAACATGATGCATGTAGGAATAGAATTTTGTGTGGGATGCAACAGTTCATACATAGTTCTTCTATGCACCTCATGATTATTGTGTGTTTCATCACCCATGATTGATGAAGAAGGTGAGGGCAAAGGTGTGTCAAAAAGGTTACCAAAGTAAGTTTCAAAATTTTCTAATTTGCCTCTCTTGTTTCTAACCCAAATGCTCATGCAACAATGAATGCACAATAAAATAAAGAAAAATAACAAAAAAACAAACAGAAAAATAAAAACAAAATAAGGGAAAAAATGGAACGAAGTTACCAATAGAAGAATTTCCACTAGCTATGCTTTGCTCCCAAAAAGAATTGCCTCTAAATCCACAGCAGCTCCCCGGCAACGGCGCCAAAATTGCTTGCTCACTCCCAAGTGCAGGAGATTGTAGCAATATAATTCTTGGAGTACCGAGGTCGAACCACAAGGAGCAGGGTAAATTCAAAGACAATATAATTAAATAACAATTTGGATGAAGAAGAAAAATACTTTTGCTTGGTGATTGTTAACAAGATTAATAATAAAAACTTATTTAAATCAATAATGTAAATACTAGGGCATTGGGGTGTTTCCCTATAGCATTGGGGTGTTTCCCTATATCGATATGAAATTCTTTGTGATCTAAGAAAATATCTATTTCATAATTGATTGTTCTTATACAATTAAAAACTTATGATTCGGTTGAACTGAGACAATTCAAGAACGCATGATAACCTCGATTAATAATGCGGTTAGAAAAGTTTTCAGAAAAACCCATTCACTTTAAAACCTGATTTCTATTTGAAACTATTAGAAATTCCTCTAAACAATAAGAAAAACATGATTGAACTTATTGAAAGCATAGAAGAACTAATACATCAAAAGAAATCTAATTGAACAATCAAATATGTTGTTGATAAAATCCTAAAAAGAATCACATTGAATATTCATACCATATAGAAGAAACATAACCCCTAGCCCTAGCAAAGAGTTTAGGCTGCCATTAGAGAAAGGAAAATACAAGTTTTTCTCTCCAAAATTCATTCTGCCCAGCCTCCTTCTAAACCCTAATGTCTAAGTGTCCAAAGAAAATAAAACATTTACTATTTTAATTTCCATCCAGGTTTACAGCAGTAACTTGTGAGTTAATTTCGGCCTTCAAAAAATTCAAAACTGGAAAGTTGTATATATTTAAATCACGGTTCCAACTCATCTGGCCTTGTGACAATTGGATTTTTGAGAAGAGAGATACACCCAAAATACTGATCAGTGCTCAAATCAGATTTTTCCTTTTCAGATTCTGCCTCTTTGATTACTTTCCTTATTTGAAGCTTCCAATCATGGTAGACGATCCAAGCATTCCAGCTGCACCTCCTTAGACATTTAAGCATGGTCCTTTAGCTCCACTTTAATTCTAGTTTGGCCTCCATTCTTTCACAAATTGCTATAAACTCATCTTTCTCACATGATTTCTTGAAAATTGAAAATTACACACAATGAATAGCATCTTATTCAAGAAATTATGTAAAGATAAATAATAGGGACTAATGCAAATCATGGCCTAATTATACAAATTAAGCATAGTAATAAGGAGATAACGTCCACATAAATATATAACACGTATACATTTTAAGGCGTTATTAGTTGCAATGGCAATCGACGCTAACAATAAGGTATTCCCTCTCACCTTTGCTGTTGTGGATTGTGAGTCAGGGTCATTCTGGAGGTGGTTTTACAGTGCCTCAGAGAAACGATTGGCTACGTAATACCTAAGAAAGCATTTGCATAATTTCTGACCGACATCTTGGTATCAAAAACGCCATTGCAAATTGGCCTAGAGGGGATGATGGAAGAACACAGATATTTCATTGATATTGCCTTCGACATGTTGCTAGCAACTTCAACACCCATTTTCAGAACTCAACTTTGAAGTCAGCGGCGTTGAAAGTAGGATATGCTAGTCAGGTAGTTAAATTTGATACCATAATGGAATCCATTAAGCAGGTGGAAATTAAGGCCATTAGGAATAAGAAGAAGGTGATGGGGAAGGATGGCAAGGAAAAGAATCAAGATTATCTTCCATACACATACCTAATGAGCGAGTCTGTGGATATGTGGACCCAGTTAGATGATGGTGGGAGACGTTTTGGGGCAATGACAACCAATATATCAGAGTGCTTCAATGGTGTACTGAAAGGTGCACGGGGCCTTCCCATTGCCGCGTTGGTTGAGTTCACTTGGAACAAACTTGTTCAATATTTCCACGACCAGTGCAAAGAATACCATTATAAGTTGTCAGAGGGTAAGAAATGGAGTGAATATGCCTTATCCACGTGAGATGGAAATAAGCGTAAATCTGAGAAACACTATCTCAAGCCATTTAGCAATGAAGAGTTGATATTTCAAGTAGTTACCCAACTCAACACGTGTAGCGTAGGAGGGGGAAACCACAGTTATGAAGTTCGGTTACAGGAAAGAACATGCAGTTGTGGGAAATGGCAAAACATAGGGATCCCGTGTTCACATGCAATTAGAGTATGTGACTATTTACATATTGATTCGACCATATATATTCACCCATGTTATGGTTTGAACAATGCCCTTAACACTTATGAGCATGCATTTGTGGTTCCTAAGTCACAGTCATTATGGAGGGATCCCATGGGGCCAAAGTGGTTGCCTAATCCAGCATTATTGCGGGCCAAAGGTTGACCAGTGAAGTCAAGAATAATGAATGAGATGGATGGAGTGAGGAATAAAGATCAAGAACCGGGATGGCGGAGGGAGGACACAGATTTGATAGAGAGTCAACCCAAGCAGACATGTGGACTGTGTCATGCTTCCAAGCATAACCGCAGAAAATGTCTGCAGTCTCATGGCGCTTCCACAAGCGGTCATGTTCCACACTAGGTAGGAAGATGGCAAAAAGTTATGCATCGATTAAATAATTGTTATTCATTCGATGTTTAACTAATGTTTACTATCTTGTCTCCTAACATGATTACTCTACGTTTTTTTGGCATGCTTCCATGGATGACATTTTTGTCATGCAGACCGCCGATCTTAGGAAAAGTGACTATGTTGTATTGGCTCTATGTGAACTTTTTGGTTTTTGTTGAATGTACTTGTAATTCTCTATCCAATGTACCTCTATGAAGATTGTGATTTGAGTAGTATGGTTAGAACTGCAAATTAAGCGTGGTTGGGCATGTTTAGAATGTTGATATATTGAGAATGCCTTTTGTCGCAATGTAAGTGCATTTGCATTTTAAAACCATGTTTATGCAGAAAGCGTAACAGTTTCTATAGTTTGGTGCCTATTGAATTCGCCTTTTGATGTAATTTAAGTGCATTTACATTCTCAGCTTCTTTGCCTCTCGATGAGTGTTTATGGATTACATTCTCAGCTTCTCTATCTCTGTTTCTCAGCAAGTGCATGCACACATTTCAATTTCTAGTTTGCCTGCATGTCCAGGAAAAAAATAAAAAATAAAATAAAATAAAAAATTCCTAGTGAATGGTTTGAGGAATGAGCAGAGAAAAACAGAGCAAAAAAAAAAAAAAAAATTCCCAGTGGAACTCGAGTCTATGAAACTTGAGTTCCACTGGAAAAAACAGAGCAAAACAGAGCAATCTCTCAACCTAAACAGAGCATTGAGCTTTTTTGATCTTGAGAATTAAATACTCGAGTTCTTGTTTGAGAATCTCGAGTTTCAAACACTCGAGTTCTTGTCTTTTTTTTGTGATTTTTTAATTTTTTAAAATCTCACATTTTTTTTCTTTTGTACAAATGAGCTTTTTTTTCAAATGTAAGTATTGTGAACATAAGTTTGATGGAGGTTATTGATCATGATATTGTTATTTGTAAAAAACTACTCAAATTGTACAAGAAGAAGCTTATTTTTCTCCCAAAAAAAAAAAAGAAAAGAAAATAAGAAGCTTATCTAGCCTTTAAAATTTAGGCATGTACAAAAAGTTAATCTAATTTTAATTTAATTATATTTATAGTATATGTATGTGCTATAGAGTACAGAGAGAAAAAGACATAACATAATTATATAATATTTTTTAAAAATTAGAAAAAGCTTATTCTTTTTCATAAAAAAGCTTATTTTTATAATTCTATAGATCCATTTATTTTAAATTATTTGTTATTCTTCTATTGATCCAATTTTACTATCAATTTTCATATTCTAATATTATATTCTTTATCTATTTATTGTAAGGCAAAAGAAATATGGTTGTATCACTAAAATAAAAATAAATTTTTGTCGTTATAGAAGACGACATTTTTTAGTAGCAGACATTTTTTGGTAGTAATAATAAATAGGTATGAATAGAACAAAATAGGGGGCTTATATAACTTTGTAACTCCCGCCTTCTTCAAAATATCATGAACAGTTCCCGTAGGTTGAGCGCCCCTTTGAAGGAAATATAGAATAGCAGGAACATTTAAATAGGTTTGATTCTTTAGCGGATCATAAAAGCCCACTTTCCGAAGAGCTCTTCCTTCTCTTCAGCATCGAGCATCAATTGCAATGATTCGATAAACCACCCATTGGGATAGATGTAGATGAATAATACCCCCTCTAGAAACGTATAAAAGGTTTTCTCCTCATACGGCTCAAGAAAATTCGAAATTATGTCTATGGATCGAATTTGAAATTTTTAATTAGTAATGTCAAATGGATCCATAAAATAATCAAATCAATTAAATATGAGTTAAGTACTTTTTATTATTCCTTATTCTTATCCGAAAAAGAAAATAAAATCATTTGTATTTGCATCCTCATAACTCAAGTTGGATAACTCGCTAATAACCCAAGGAAACCCTTTACTTTAGGTATTTCATTTATTGAGCGATCTCTAACCACGCACCTTTTTTTGTCTTTAGAATCTTATTTGATTCTTAATTAGAATCTATTTATTAAGACAACTGAAAGTGGTATTTCCTTGTTCAAGATTCTTTATCGTTTCTTTATCCTTAAATGGTACGTTAATTAAGAATGAGAGAAGAAAATTGGTCAGGTCGAGTCAAGTTTATTCTTCGAAAACCTAAGATCTGATAACTATGCACTCTAGTATATTTAACGGCAGGGTGACAAAATTATTTATTTGGCACGTGTATAAAGTTTAGAGAGTAAACTAGCCAATTGAGGCTCCTTGTAATGACCACTACCTTATAGTTTAGGAGGTGTCAAGGCATTTTATCCTAAAATGAGAGATGTGTAATTCAAGTGCTAGGAAAAAGAGTTAAGAAAAAAAAAAGGTGTTGAAGTGAATTTGATTGAGAGCACATTCACCGCTAGACCACAGGATTTGGATCCTCTCCGTGAGTGTCCATTTAAAGACCATAATTCAAAATAGAGTAAATTTAGAGTCTAAATGTTTCTCTGTCGCTAGTGAAAGCTAGGGTTTCCCTAACTTCTCCTAGGCTATAGAATTTCTTTGTCCCTTCTTCTTGGAGGCTTGTTCTGTCCCTATAGTAGACCTCTGTTTACTATAGGCTAGTGGTTTTTTTTTAGTGGGGTTTGGGAAACACTTTTTTTCTTTTCACAATGGAAGAGATCACTGAAGGCTGGAGTAGGTTATCTCTACAAGGGCCGAAGGGTGATGGATTCTCACTTCGACCTGAGATGGGGTCGGAGGAATTTGTTTTGGCCACTAAGTTTTTCACTAGAAGAGTTCTCAATACAGATGCTATTGCGAGAAACTTCTCACAACTTTGGCACTCTCGAAACGTTTTCAAGATCAAGGATTTGGGAAATTACATTGTTCTTTTCATCTTTGATAATAAACTCGATACCGACAGAGTTTTAGCGAGCCAACCTTGGAGTTTTGATAAGTTCTTGGTGGCCATTCAGTGATACGATAAGAGCACACCAATACGTGGTTTAGTTTTTGATAAGGTTCCTTTTTGGGTGCAAGTATATGACATTCCTATACGGTTTGCAAATAAGGGGGTGGCTGAAGGGATATGCTCTGGCATAGGAGACGTTTGTCCAGCAGATTTATCTGTTATGGAGGGTGGTGATTTTTGGAGAGTACAGGTCACCATGGATATCTCGAAACCTCTCAGTTGTGGACGTAAGATTACTCTCGATGATGGTTCGGTTGGTTGGGTCTCCTTTAAATATGAACGACTACCTAATATCTGTTATTGGTGCGGGCGTGTTACTCATGGTGATAAAGACTGCGATTTATGGATCGACAGCGAAGGCACTTTATCTGACGAATCTCGTCAGTATGGAGCATGGTTACGAGCACCTTTGTTCAATCCTTCCCGATGATCCACAGTTGTTGTTCCAAGTTTTTACAAACAGAAAAATGAGAGATCACATCCAACCACAAGTGGAGGCTCTGCTTCCACATCCAAGCAACAAAACCCACCGATGTCACAGCCTGTTCTGGCTGAGCATGTTCAGAAGGTAACTCCTGAAATTTCGCCTCCCATTATCACTAATCTTTTTTCAAATAATGATTCCAGGATTTGCGAGGATTTTCCTCTGGATTTGAGGATCAAAATTTTAAAAAAGGAAATTTTACATGGCAATTACAAGAGATTGATGAGGAGCTGAGTAAGTTTGATGGTATGGAGGGAATTGATATGGATGAAGAATCCTTATCTAATCAGGACTCTAGCACCCCACTTCGTCCTTTTTCTCCGGACAGTCATGCAATACAAAATCCTATTCCAGCAGCGAATCAAGTCTTTCCAATTCTAGAGTCCAAGTCAGCTGAATCTCCTTTGCGAGTCTTTTCAGCCTTACAGGGAGCTTATCAACAGGTCACTTTTCCAGGTGGACACGTATTGTACAGACTGCCCCAGGAATCTTTGAAATTTTGGACGTGCATGTAGGGGAAAAAAGAGTCTTGCCTTCAGCTCTCAATCATCGTGGGTTACCAAAGAAGTCTAAACCGGTTTCTCAAGATGATATTGAACACAATCTGCTAATGGTGGCGGCTGGCTCCTAGCCCTGCTAGGGACCATGAATCTATTATGTTGGAACTATCGGGGGCTTGGGAACCGGCAGACAGTTCAAGAGCTTGGTGATATTGTCTGAGCACAAGATCCCTTAGTGGTGTTCCTAGCCGAAACAATACTGGATGAAGCAAGGCTTGGTAGTATTTGTGACTCTCTGCAATTTGGTCATCATCATGGGGTTTCAAAAATTTCTCATGGTGGGGGTTTAGCGCTCTTCTGGAAAAAGGATTTTCATTTGACAGTCGAATCCTCTTCTCAGAATCACATTGACGTAGTGATAAATAAGGGTAAGGATAATGCATGTCGTTTCACTGGATTTTATGGGGCACCCGAAACTCATCTTAGAATGGAAACTTGGAATTTGTTACGTGAGTTACATAGTCAATGGTCACTGCCTTGGCTGTGTGGTGGTGACTTCAATGAGCTTCTTAAATCCCATGAGAAGCATGGTGGTCGTTTACAACCTTATGGGCAGATGGAAAAATTTAGGGAGGTGCTGGATGAATGTAATTTGTTAGACTTGGGATATGTGGGAAATAAGTTTACTTGGTCTAAAAATTTTCCTAATGGAGGGATGGTATGGGAAAGACTAGATAGGGCCATGAGCACGGCGGATTGGTTGAATCTGTTCCCGGTCACGAAAGTGCAAACCTTATCATGTGTATCATCTGATCATAGTCCGATTCTGATATTGCCGAATGGGTTTGGTGCAAAACCTCAATGCCCTTAGCGCTTTGAACAGATGTGGCTGGAAAACAGGGGCTGTCATGATACAGTGATGGAAGCATGGGATAGAGTAGTGCTGGGCTTACCCATGGAGGCAGTGGTATCTAAGATTGACGTGTGCCAACGTAAATTAACACAATGGAGTAAGCACTCCTTTTGCAACGTTTCTGTAGAGCCGAAGGAAAAAAGAAAATTGCTACAGGCGGCTGAAAGGGAGGCAGGTCAAGGGAAAAATGTTGAGGTCCTTTGGAGGCTTAAATCTGAAGTCAGTGATTTACTCAGATTAGAGGAGCAAACATGGCAACAAAGAAGTCATGTTCATTGGATGGTATCCGGGGATAGAAACTCAAAATATTTTCACAATCGGGCTTCTCAACGATTCCAGCGAAATAATATCTGTGAACTCCGAAACTCTGAGGGTCAACTAGTTTCTGGTGAAGAGAATATCTCGGCCATGGTGACAGATTACTACTCAAGGTTGTGCACTTCATCAGGTCCGGCTGGGATTGAGGAAGTGGTGCAGCTTATTAGACTGGTTGTAACACCTGAGATGAATGACAACCTGACTGGGCCTTTCTCTAGGGAGGAAGTGGAGCTTGCTTTAAGGCAGATGGCTCCCCTTAAAGCTCCTGGACTCGATGGCATGTCCCCTATTTTTTTCCAAAAATTTTGGAATATTACTGGAGATGATGTGGTTGAAGTAGTCCTCTCATGTTTGAATACCGGAACCATCATGCCAGGTTTGAATCATACCTTTATCTCTCTTATTCCTAAAGTTAAAAACCCCGAGTATGTTACTAAATTTCGCCCTATTGCTCTTTATAATATTTTGTATAAGCTTGTGTCAAAAGTGCTTGCTAGCAGATTGAAAAAGGTTTTTCCTCATATCATATCAGACTTTCAAAGTTCCTTTCAATCAAACAAGGCAATATCTGATAATATCCTTGTGGCCTTTGAATTACTTCATCACATGATGGGGAAGAAATTAGGAAAAATGGGACATATGGTTCTAAAGTTGGATATGAGCATGGCGTACGATAGGTTGGAATGGAATTTCCTTCAACGGACTATGGAGAAAATGGGTTTTCACCCAAGATGGGTTGGGTGGATTATAGAGTGCATTAAGTCAGTTACCTACTCGGTGTTGATAAATGGTGAGCCTAAGGGCCACATTATTCCGACTAAAGGTATTCGCCAAGGGGATCCCCTATCCCCCTACCTCTTTCTTTTATGATCAGAAGGTTTGACTAGTCTCATTGAGCAAGTGGTGAATGAAAGACATATTGAGGGTTTCTCTCTTTGTAAGCATGGACCAAATATCTCTCACCTTTTCTTTGCAGATGACAGCCTCCTGTTTTGTCGAGCAAGGGTGGAAGATGTGATAAAAATTCAAGAGATTTTGGGAAAGTATGAAGTTGCATCGGGTCAAAAAATAAACTCTGATAAAACTACCATCTTTTTTAGCAAGAACGTTCCTATGTCTACCAAGGAACAAGTGCAAAATTTGTTAAGGGTTCCTGAAATCAAAGAATATGAAAAGTATCTAGGTTTGCCAGCAGTTGTGGGGCGTAATAAGAGGGCTAGCCTAAATTATATCAAAGACTGAGTGTGGGGCAAGTTACAAGGTTGGAAGGAGAAATTGCTATCACAAGCCGATAAGGAAGTTTTGTTGAAAGCGGTAGTACAAGCCATTCCGACTTTTGCTATGAGTTGCTTTCGATTACCAGTTGGCCTTTGTCAAGATATTGAAATGCTCATTCGTAAGTTTTGGCGGGGTCAAAAGGGTGATAGGAGGAAAATTCATTGGAAAAAGTGGGAGGTGTTGTGCAAACCAAAAATAGAAGGAGGGATAGGTTTTAAGGACCTATGCAAGTTCAACGAAGCAATGCTAGCTAAGCACGTGTGGAGGTTGCTGCATGATACCGAATCCTTATTTTTTAAGGTTTTCAAAACGAAGTACTTCCCAAACTGTTCTCTGTTTGAAACCAAATCTTCCTCGGGCTCCTTCGCATGGAAGAGCATTCTATGGGCAAGAAGTTTGGTTCAGAAAGGGGCGCGGTGGAGAGTGGGTGATCGGCAATCAATTAGGATTTTCCAAGATGCTTGGTTACCATCTGACAGTGGCAAGGTTTCCTCTCCTTCATCTGATTTTGGTCCGGATGCAAATGTAGCAATGCTCGTAAACCCGGTCACCGGGTGGTGGAATACCCATCTCATTGATCGCCACTTCTACCCACCGGATGCAAAGCTCATTAAATCCCTTCCTCTGTGCTCAATCCCTCAGTCTGATTTGCTGATCTGGCTGAAGGAGAAGACAGGGACCTATTCAATTAAATCAGGTTATAAGCTTTTGTGTGAGTGGCAAAATGAGGAGCTGAATCAACCTAGCAGGACCAACCCTAGCAGCAGCATTTGCAATTGTATCTCTCCCCAAACAATTGCAACATGGTTTGGGATCACCTCCAACCGCCTCAGAGTTGCCATTCTTTATATCCGATGATGGAACTGAACCAACTCTAGAAGAAAATAATGGAAGTGCTCCTACAATTTCAAGCTCGAATTGAACCCAAAAACATATATATACATAAATAGGACACAATCTATTGCCAAATAAAATTTAAGAACAAACCAGGTTGCCATTGATCCGATGATAGTGATTCCTGCAGAGCCGCAGGAACCTTCACTGCTACATTTGCTCCTAACTTGTGGAATTCAGTTTGAATGGTCTTCATGATCTCGGTGTCTTCTGGGTTTGGCTCTGGAAAATCTACATGCATTGACTCCTGAGTTCGAATGGTGAAGTTGACTCTTTAGACAAAGCTTGCTGATTGATATAATTATAGAGTTGTTGATGGAATGCATGGTCCAATGAGAAACAGTTGTCAGTGCCCTCATTTCTATAATGCTTGGACGATCCAGAGCCCTCTCTTCTACAAAAATGCGCGAGGGATCCATAATCCATTATCTGAATACAAGTGAACAATGTTCTTGTCAAATAAATGGAACATACATATTGCATACACTAGTGCGGGCAGAAAAAAAAAAAAAAAAACAGTAAAGAATTCCATCTATGCTGGTGAGGCAACATGAGAAAGAGAGATTAAATGTTGAGACCGTTACATTGCTCATTAAAAGAAAATCTTGACAGGTGGATAGTTTTTTTTTTTTTGGGTCGGGGGGGAGGGGGTGGTGTTGTGTGAGTGTTACTGATACGCTTTCACTTAACCCCCTACATTGTTCATTAACATTACAAGAGTACCAACCAACAATTAATAAGTTGGATGCAGAAACTGGAAAAATCCAAATTCACCATACAGATTGACTAGAGGACCTAAAAATAACTGCCTTGACCTATAAAATTTGACACAACTTGATTTGAAGACAAGACGCAATATAGAGATTAAATTTGCTATCAAAACTTAGACCTACCTAAGAAGCTAAGCCATAGCATGTGTTAATTAGGGGTGAAGCAATATTGTAAGACATATATCACGTAATGCATAAACTATCAAACACCCCCCAATTCCTACTGTCTTTGGGAAGGCAGTTTCTGCCTAGTTTAATCAAAAGTGCAGCTTGTTATCCTTCTTGGGAGAGTTTTTGTAATTTTCTTTAGCTTGATCAGGCTTTGTCCTTGTTTGTATTCAAACTGGGTTAGTACTATTTAGCTTTCTGTTTGTTGTAGTGTTTCAGCTTATTTCAATAAAATTCACTGTCTTGATTATCAAAAAAGAGAGGCCAAATCCATGTATAGAACCGCTTACTAAGAAATAACTTAATGGCAATTAAAATAATGATACTATGTTTCTGCCAGCATCAGCAGTTGTAAAAGAAAATTTCTAAATACAAATGGAAACCATGCTTACCTTCATTAACTCATCTCTTCCACAACCTTGCAGAACCTGGATTTTCCGCCTTGTTCTTTCTTGCAAAAGAGGCTTTACAACCTGCCAACGATTGAGCATTAAGCATTTTGTTGCAAAAGAAGTAAACTTTTTTAAAAGTAAAGTATTGACACAAACCTTCCAACATGCTGAAAATATATAGGGTGCATTTACAATATAATACGTATCTGTCTTCTCAGGATAGTTCAAGTCATCAATTGTAGATATAGCAGTCAAAAGCTGCATTAAGATTGAACAGAGAGTGAAGAAAAGTGTCAAATATACAGTCCACAGAGTGAGGTAGGCAAAATATTAGATTAATTGATATTGAAATAGAAATCACCTTTCTTTCACAACTAAATAAGTCATTGAAAAAGCACAAAAGGCAACCCAAGTACAAGGAAAGCATACAAGAGAAACATCACAATTATGAGCGGAGATATTGAAATTGAATACGCTTGTCTACTTATGATGTATAAAGAAACTAATACATGCCCTTATCACAGAAACATAGAATAAATTAAACTTGTAGCAACAAAAATGTACACAGGTAACTCCAAGAAAAATGTACACAAAAATTATCCTTGTATTCATATAGATATCAAAGAGTAGTCATGCTTCATCCAAAAACTATATTAATAGATATGCTTTACAGTGTCAATATTTCAATAGGATATAATGGTTCATCACTGGAAAGCGAACAATTTAACTAAATTCAGTCAAGCCATAATCCCAACTAATTTGGGCTACCAACTTGGATCCTATTATGCCAAATAATTCTGTTTAGGGCACCCATTTATCTCTATAACCGAGCATTCCAATCTAAAAACATAGGATATTAGGTAAGATTCTCAGTTAGTACATAAATTCATAAGTCATAACTACGCACACACCTATTATTATTAGACTCCCTTTTGCCCTTTTTTGTAAATCAATATAATCAGTTTTTTGTACCTAAAATTTTCATCACATCTTATAAACATAGATCCTGATTTGCTGTAGTATATTGGCAATTCCTATGGTTATAATTAGTGGAAAGAGAATGAAAAATAAATGGTCAACATATTTTCACTTAATTTGAAGCATACATGCATTTTAAAGGCTCATGCTAAAAAACATTCATGCAAGCACTGAAAAATACATGCTTATGTGGCTAATAGATTGCATGTACTTCATCTTTTTTTTTTTTTTGGGGGGGGGGGGGGGGGGGGGTGGGGGGGAGAGAGAGAGAAAAAAAAAAGAGAAGCAGGAGATCCATTAGGCCTCAAAGGCAATTGGAAATGACCCCTTGTCTGATAAACCCTCTTTTCTGTTAATTTCATATGCATAATGATCACAACATGTAATAGATAAAAGGAAAATACTCACGGGAATCCTTATAACATCATTTCTTGTCCATCCTAGAGGATTGTAGACAACAATCACCTAGAAAAGTTAATAAATCAGGAAGTAATCAGTCTTAAATAGAGTGGCAGTCTCATTTTCCAAATAACTGCATAAACACTCCAACTATAATAACAAGTTAAAGAATTCTTCTCACCAGGTTTTTCCCATTTGACGGATCAACTTCTGATGGAGGACAATAACTTATATTCAGCAGTGGACACTGAAATAAAAAGGGGACAAGAATAGTGGATCAAATAATAATAAATTAGCATACTGAGAATAAAGGGTTGAAGTATACAATTACATGATGATAACAAACCAAAATGTTTAATGTTAGCAAGAACATCTAGATATGAAGTAAACTGTACCAACTAGTATGGAATAAAGAGTTTTTATTATTTGCCTGATGAAACTTAGTCTGCGGACTCCAACCAGTTTTTGATGTCAAGTTTGCAATGCCAGCAAGTGATTCTGCAACCACATTCTCTGCCTGCAAGACATGATATTTCAGATATTTGATCCAAAGCATAAGGAACGCAACTACAAGAAGAATTGACAGATCAAGCCTTACCTCCTTGTAACCTATTGCAAGTCGTAGTGCATAATCATATGCCACATGCTGCTTCTCTGTACCAGTAACTCCATCATGATGGTTAGCAATTGCTATAGCTTCAGCCAAAGAGTCTGTGTTGGGCCCCGATTTATTCCTCCCCTTAATTTGTGTTAACCAGTCACTGATTAAGCATAAATATCTCTTTCAAAACAAAAGAAAACAAAACTTCATTTCTAGACTTTCCCATGCTAGTCAGGAATAAAAGAAAAACAAGTCCACAAACCGAATGAATTAACATTGTCATTTTGCTACAATATGGTCATCTACTTGCTTCTTAGTCTCACCTCCTAGCAGAATAAATAACAAAAACATCAGCCCTTACATTAATGATACATGAAGGCTTCCTGTACTCCTATTGTCTTTCTTCCTGCAAACTGCCAGAATAACATATTCAGTCACACACATAATTACACAGAAAAAGAAATGCGAGAGAGAGAGACCTTTTTCACTGCCGTGTCAATATTCATTCTCTGATCATAACCAACGGTGAAGGTTACAAGGTACTGTGGTTTGCTTTTTAAGTCCTGTAAATGGCAACTTGATCACTCCATGTTTTTAAAATGTTCTAATATACCAACATCAGATGTCTTTCAGTTACAGGGGGTAAAAAAAAAATCAACAGAGGCGTTAAAGCATCAGTGTCACAACATCAGTGGCAAATTTTAGGATTCCTCAGCACCGGAGAGAGAGAGAAGCTTTTTTTTATTATTGTCTGTTAGAGTTTTCACTGGAACAATAAGTATTAGAATTACATTGGACATGAATGAATGCATTTTATCATCATGTATGAAATTATAACATAAAATCATTCCCTTCATTTTTTTTTTTAATATAAGTAATATCATTCTCTTCACTTACGAAGTCCTACATATTTCTTTGTGTGTACTCAACTCAATTCTCTAAATGATCAAAATTCATGTAATGCGACTAAATTTTATGCTGGCCCTTGACCTAAATAGTCCTCCTTTCTTCAGATTTGAGACCAGCTTTGTGAAATCTAAAAACATTATGACACCAAACACTGACATGGGGAGAGTTATATACGATAAAGCATTGATGAAGAAAATTATAGCTTCTATGTTATGGTCATACATGACACCATTAACACTTCTCACATGTAAAACAACTTCTCCACTTCATCCCAAGTCACAAATCCCAGAAAAACATTTGTTCACAAAAACACCATATTTTAATCAGTTTTCAATAATTTAATTTAGTTGGTCCAAACTAAATGACATTCTAAAGGTCGAGCCTTGTTGCGATAGCAAGTGCCTTCCATCAAAAAGCGACAGGTCACAGATTCGAGTATAGGAATCAGCCTCTCCAATATATTGGGGGGGTAAGACTGGCTACCATGACCTTTCCTAGACCCGACAAAAGTGAAAGCTTTGTGCACTAGGTATAACCTCTAAACTAAATGGTATTCTGAAATTCTTAATTGCACCATATTCACATATGAATAAAAAAGTTGTAGGCATTGTACAAATTTTGTAACCACAAGGAATATTTAAGTTGCAGAAAAATACACACCTCACTAGGGTTACCCCACAATCTTCGCGGGTAGAAATCTGACTCAGCTGCAACAATTTGAGGAGGTAGTCTTTCGGCACCTCTAGGATTAGATGGAACCCAAATCTACAGCAGAATAATAAGTGAAGCAGGAAAAGTAAGTACAAAAGTATAGAAATGACTTATTTCTATTTCTTAAGAATTTGCAGCGCGCATTATTTCTAATTTCACCATGATCATACTTAACATGCATGTATTCAATAATGTAAAGCACACCGAATGATAAAAGTCATGGAAGCATGACCCTTTTTATAAGGTATATTTTCCCTTAAAAGTGATTCCCTATTTTTCTCTTCTAGACTATTTCACCATTATATCCACTATCTTCACCTGGCCAGCCCTCAAAATCCAAAAGTTTTTTCTACTGCACTACTTGTTGATCAATAGTTGAAAGATGTCAACAGAGAAGAAAAAATTGGATGTTTGCATCATATAAATTACGATACCATATTATTCCAAGCAGTAAAGTTAAAAAGGTGTCACTTTAACATTCACAACAAATGGGTTCTTTGAGTTCTTTCCAGAAAACTCAGATCTCTTCAACTAAAAAGCATTCCCAAGAAAGTAGGAAAGTGCAAGAATCTCAAATGCGCTTATGGATCTGGTTCCAAAAAATATTGGATTACCTGTTAATTTCAGCAAAGTTCAAAACCAAGTAAAACCTGTAACCCCAGAAATTTCTGATAATGCTAGTATGAGAGGATGTTACCTTTGATGTATTGGTTACATTTTGAGCTTCAGTTGAGCGGCTACTAATACTATTCACAGGTAGCCAAGTCTTTTCATCGCCTGATTCCCTCACATGTTAGAGATCCATGGAAGGAAGAATGCCGGGCGGGAGATTCAGCTGCAAAATTTACACAGTGAAAAATGTCCCATCATCTTGATAATAATTAAAAAAAAAAAAAAAAAAAAGAAAAAAAAAAAAAAAGATGAAGCACATGAATATATACCAGACAAAGAATTCTAAGTCTGTGTACCTTAGTTAATGACAATGTAGGAAATGATACTCCTATGAAGAAACCCAAAACTACACCAACAAAAGTAGTTACGATAAGCCTCATCGTCTCCTTTGGCTTTCTGCTAACTGCACTGCAGTGAAGAAGATTCATATATTATATAAAGAAACTTCTTATCATAACTTAAAACGCCTCTTAAATTTCTCAAAATATCTTTCCAGTGATATCTGCCAGCAGTAATACTGAACCTGCGTGAAAGGATTCCCATTTTATTTACAATCTTCTGACTGTATATTCACCAAAAAAACAGCTGCAACAAAGAAAGCAGGGCAGCTGATCTGCATTATCTAACAAGTTTTGAGTTGCCAGTCCTCCATGAAAGTAACAGAGACCCTCATCAAAGGAACCAATACCTGCCATACATTTTTTATAAAAAAGGAACATAAGTTTAAGTATTGCACCATATGAATACAAACACTCTGTGAAAGATAAAACAAAATAATATCAGCAGTAAAATTTCATCTAAGTGTGAATTAATTACGTAGCATTTAATGGAGAAAAAAAAGCATATAAGAATACATACTTTTAGGTTGAAAAAATCTTATGAACTTTTGGGTGGTACTCACAAGTGACAACCCAAAGTTGTTATCTAATGTAATTATATCACAAAGTTTGGAAGCTCGTTTAAAGTGCTCTTCTCACAACCCAGAGTTGCTACAGAACATAATTTTATCACAGAAGCTTATATAAGAAGCTCTCTCTCTCTCTCTCTCTCTCTCTCTGGGGTCTTGGTGTTGTAAAATCCCAAAACCTGAATAAGAAACATTAAAGAGCGGTACAGCACTGCAGCACGGGTGCAAAACACTTCTCTTTGGACGCAAAAAAGGCAAATTCTACACTCAAGCCCACCGAGTAGCACTTGTTCAAACATAATATGAGTGAAACCATGAGCAAGTAACCATGTGTTTCTTCCTTATGACCCTCTACAAGCTACGCTACCAATCAAGCAACCATGTGCTGCCCTAGACAAAAAGCCTATAACCCAGGAACAAACAATAATTAAGCCATGCCATTACTCCACAAATTATGTAACCTTGTGCCCATTTTTACTTATACCCAAATCTCTTAATTAAATCACAGAAACCCATTATCCCAGGTAATTGTATCCTCATTAAAACAAATAAATAAATAAATAAATAATAAATAAAAACTGGGGCTTGCTTACAATGAAAGACAGTACAAAATGATCAACAACAAAATACTCAACCATTAAGTTAGCTCAAAAATTATAAAAAATAAAAATAAAAAATCCAATCATTATTTTTGTCTTAGTAATTACCTATCCTATTATAGCTTCAATTTTAAAGTAGATGCTTGAGAAACAAACGCATGTCACAAGAACCCAACAGCAACTTTAATTCAAAAACCAAAAAATAAAATAAAATAAAATCTCAAACCACTTATAACCCAGCAGGCAAATTATTTTTTATTTAAAATCTAATCTTTATTTTTACTTCAATAATACATAATTTGAAGAACTCAATAAGTGACAGCTTCTTATAGATGGTAGAGAAAACTAACAAACAAACAAAACAAAAGAGTAAACTTGGAACCCAAATCAAAGCAAAACAGTAGTACCAAGAATATACCTCAACTGAGTAAAGGTTTTTCACTTTCTTTGCTGGGTTTCAAGCAAGGAAAACAAATTCCATGACTTTAGCACTTATTCAAGGTTCACCAATTTTGCGTTTTTTAACCCTCGTGTAATGTTTGGGCGGGGGAGGAGGCTGCGGGGCATCATCCTTAGGCTAATCATCGTGCTGCAAATTCCATTAGATGCATGCAATCAATATTTGGTGTAATGATAAGAATAAAGTGAACTACAAAATATATCATTGCATTGTAATTAATGTTATCATACCATAGAGCTGCCTCGGTGTCCTATTTTGTGTCCACCTGTCCCACAAGTGGATGCTCTTCTAGTGCGTTGCGGTCTACCTCGTGGGGGTGAGGGCTGATGAGGGGGATGCTCGTCCGATACATCAGTATGTGGTTGTAGAGTGTCAATCCCAACCTGAGGTCCTAGAGGGTCGAATGAGGATGAGGTAGATGGGTAATGATGCTCTGTGTAGAGGCCAAGAATGGGTGCACTGGAGCTGGTGGGTGGGTACGAGGGTGTCTCGGGGAGTATAGGAGGGGTCAAATTTTGATCAATACTAAGATCAAAATTAGGTTGCGAAGGTGGGGTGGGTGAAGGGACCTCAGGCTGAGGAGATGCGTCTACCATGGGTGCAGGGACCTCGGACTGAGGAGATGCATCTGGGATGGGTGGAGGGACCTCGGGCTGAGGAGATGCATGTGGGATAGGTGCAGGCATCTCAGGACTAGTTACAACCCGAGGGGTTGTTGCACGCCGACCACGGCCCCTAGCTGCACTTGTGCTTGGGCTTGCTGTAGCAGGCTGGCCACAGCCCCTAACTACACTTGTGCTTGTTGTAGCAGGCCGACCACAACCCCTAGCTGCACTTGTGCTTGGGCTTGTTGTAGCAGGCCAACCATGGCCCCTAGCTACGCTTGTGCTTGGGCTTGCAATAGCACGCTGACCACGGGTCAGTATACTTACAGTTGCTGTGCTTGTGCTTGGGGTTGCAGTAGTTGCTGGTTCAGTCTCATGCCCATTGTTTGCCTGCCCATTTGATGCAGGACCACCACTAAGCCCAACCACATTATTTAGGACGCGCCGAAAATGGTTGTGAGCTCGACTGCCTTCAGGAAGCATCTTTAACAGCGCTAAATGGCTTTCAATCTGAAATGAAGAAAGAACTAGTACAATCAGATTTAAGACATTTATGTATCAATTAATGAATAGATAATATAGTACTTATTAATCTACTCAAATACTCAACTAAGAACTAACAGTTTTATTAGAATACTATATGTAACAGAAAGTCTTTAATTGGATGTCAGTCAAATCAAACCAGATTTGTTGAAAAAAGAAATCAATTGATTCTACGTTCGTACATGTACTAAAGAAAAACGAAGTAGGTAATAAAATCTAATTAGAACACATTACCATTATATCTACTTTAGCGTTGTTGCAATCGACATACTTTCAAGTGACCGGACAATACCAGCGGTAATAGGCATGATCGCGGGGCATCTCACCAGTCTAAGAAGGTGCATGACAATGTTGTTGTTGTCTCATATCCCATGAAAGAATATACGGTCCATGCTCCTCCCTCCAATTCTTTTCCACCTTCCCACGTAAGTCTATTCTATGCAGTCTATCATCGTACACAACATCATCAAGCGGCTCCTACGCCAACCCAAACTGTCGAAGGACATGGTCCAGGTGGTGTCTCTCTACCATGCAGAAACACACAAGTGGCATCCTTGCTGTCCACGTATCCTTGCTGTCCACGTATCCCTCCCTGCAACGCAGAACTCAAGAAGGTGGCCGAAGTCTGCCTCGTATGGCTGCCACACAATCTACAATAGAACTAAAAAACAATTATCATAGAATCTTATAATGTGAAACAAGGGAGAATACATAAATAAAGGGAAAAAAAAAAGATATGTTAAAGGATAAAGCAATCATATTCTTAAGGAAAATTAACATAACCAAACAGAATTTTTGAATATTATTACCTGGTTCGGCTGCATTCTAACTAATTGCTCACGATAATGGATCAAGGCCGTGTTGGATGGCCTACTCTTTGGGCTTGGCACCTGCACCCACCTATAGTTACTAGCGAATAACATAAGATAAGATAATACCACTTAGTTAGTAAGAAGAGTACATTGCATAACACACTAAATATCAGGAAAATACTTACTTAAATGCAAGTGGAGCATTTGGCCATAGGCCATAATCACATCCAGGTGGGGGCTCTATCCTCGGGCACAAGAATGGCAACCTTGCCCATGCCCAATACTGGACCAAAGTGCATGCCCCACCAATCTGCGATGCCCCTTTCTCGCTTGCCCCACACAACTCTCTGTACAACCAGGCCAGGCAACCACTACCCCAACTATACTGTGGCAGATCTCGAAGGTTCCGCAGGAACTCCAAAAACATCAGATGCACCCTATCTCCTAACTTGTCCATGAAAAGCTTATCCCCTAGTAGCGCTAAAATATAGCACCAGGCATACTGGTGTATCTGAATCTCCGTTGTGTCATGAGGCAGTGGCTTTGCAATGGCGTCAACAAGGCAGCTAATGAGAATTCTTTGCCCCATCAAAGTTTTGTTGTCATTCGCCGGAGTAAAACCAAGCAACTCCATACACAGTTGACTGCAATCCCTATCCACCACAGCAGTCGGCCCAACCAAGACCTCACCGTCTATAGGAAGTCCGAAAATGACCTCCACATCTTGTAGGGTGATTGACATCTCACCATGTGGAAGATGGAACATATAAGTCTCCGGCCACCATTGCTCAACTAAGGCCGATATCAAGCAATGATCTATCTCTCTGGAAGGGGCCCTAAACAATCCTTCCAGCCTTACCAACTTGATAATGTCAATCACCCGATTATCTCGCATCTAAATGTGTGCCATCTCCTTAGTGTGACCACGGCACGTAAGTTGGCCCGGGTCCTACAGAATCGATACAAAATTATTGCGGTTGTTAGAACTAGATATACAACTTTGAAAGAACTTGCTAACTAAAAGTCAAAGACAACGTAAAAATTAAAGCGGTTGTTAGAAGATATTTCACCTCGCCATTCCAAATGTCCTCTGATCGATGATATCGTTGTCGCGTTAAAATTGACTAATTTTGGGGACCAGGGTGCACGATCTCTAACTCCTCATCGATCCGAGGCTCCATACTGCAAAGAGTATAGACAATTAAAGAGGTTATGAAAACCCCAATTTTTCTGTGCCAACGTCTAATAAGACTACATATATTTTCATTCCATCACCTTCAAAATTATATATATATATATATATATATATAATTAAAATGACAATTACAAGTGCATACAAACTAGTTAAGAACATGTAGGTAAATAAAAGTTTACACTTGTTGGAACCATAAATTTGAAATGAAAAGAAAGAGTTACAGAAACATTCAAGCTTCAAGAGCATCAGTAAAATGTGACCCAACTGACCATGCAAGAGGATGGCCCTTAACAGAAAATTTTTAGGCCTTCTACATTCCTATTCTAAACTTATTTTCGTAAGTAAATAAGATTATATTTTTTAACATTATTCTTTCTTTTGTGCATTTCCTAACTCCTTTCAATCTCTACATTGGTTGCCACCAAACATTCATAGGCCACAAGACCATTTTTATATTCTTCCAAGTGCAGAAATTAGCTGCCAAAAGCAATTTTCAATCATATTTTAGATATCAACCTGCACGTAGATCAAATATTTAATTTTTCTAACAAGTAAACGTGATCAAATCCAAAGTTCTATTGGCCACCAAAGTTCCTCCATTAATCTTTCATGTACTCTGACTAAAATAAAGAAGATTTTCACAGTAAATTTCATGGTAGTTTCCACTAAAGGAAACCACTATATTCAGTGTTCCAATTTAGATTATTAAGTAATTTGGTTTTACTCAAATAAACCATACAGCTTGATGTTAGTTATTACCAATTACTTTGCAATTGCTTTTAGTTATTACCAATTATATATTTATATCTATTAAAAAAGGGGCCAGCATTTAGTATTGTATTATCTAACTATAATATCCGGCATTTCCTCTACTCTGTCTTTAGCATTCCCAATTACAGTGTCTATCTTACTATGCAATACTTTTAGACTTCTTAGTTCCAACTGTTATACCCATAAACTCTAATAAATACGTGTTATTCCATTGTTGGGTTGGCTAACTCTAATTTCACTTTTCTTATTTCTATTTTTTCCTACTCTTTCACTTTCTTGTCACTTTTCATTCCTCAAATTTGTGATTCTCGCAATTCCCTAAGTAGAGCATCACTTGAGATAATCTGGCTTTGATTCTTCTTTATTACATTTGCTATAATGTTTTAGTTGTTACTGCTCTCAAACTACACGATTTGGTTTTGATTCCGTAAAGCATCCATTAGCATATAACAATGACAAGTGTTTTCATTCCATTTGTTGAAAAGCTGTAGTACGAAGTAAATGCATTTATATAAATTATTATTTTGTGGCCATTTATTTTAAATTTGTCTAATCAGTTTCCTTTACTATTCCTCTTTAGTTAAGAAAAAGAGGAATAGCTTTTTTAAGATAAAAGATAGATATATTATTGAAGTATAACAAGAGTATCACTGGGAACAACACTCCCAGAGCAGGAAATAAAGTCATCTAGCTGGACAATACCAACAAAACCAACAAATACATCATCAACAGCTACAGAAAAAATAACACTGCAGTTCAACCAACTCGAAAAGAGCTAGTTTCTATTCTGTGAAGCACATAGTCTCTGATACTCTTCTAAAAAGCCAATAGCCCCATTTAGGATGATTTTTGGATGTTGTTGGATTCTGTCAAAGTAGAATTTATTCCTAGCGTTCCATATTGCCCAAGACACCATTGCCCAGCGTTCTAACTCCAGCTGTGGAAGCTTCTCAACCGGCAATTTGAATAAATTGAAGAACTCAAGCCTCATTTGAACACTTTTGAAGTTTACCCCGACACATAGTCCACACGTTTCTGGCAAAAGGACATTCCCACAGGAGGTGTCCTACAGATTCTGATGACCGGCAACAGAATTCACAATGAGGTTCAACTGACACCTTTCGCCAATAAAGATTCTCCCTGGTAGGCAGTATATTGGAACAAGCACGGCATAAGAAAGTTCTAACCTTTGGTGGGACATTCAAAGTCCAGATTTTTTTCCAGTAATGCCGATCTTGCCCAGCAGTTGAGTGCTCAATTCTGGGTCGTTCCTTCATCCTCAGCTCCACCTGATATGCTGATTTCACAGTGAAGACATTATTAGTATTTTTAGTCCAATTCAAGGTGTCACGCTCTGAAGTTCTCAATAGAGGTATTGCAAGTATTTCCATCCGAGTCCTGTGAGCAAACAAGTCAAAGACTTCTTCCCTATCCCACTGCATAGTGCTGGTATCAATCAGATCCCTGACATGCATAGTAGGCCGAGTATCCCCTAGAAAAATTGGCTTATGGGACAGCCATCTGTGGGTTGATACTTCAATTGTTCTCCCATCTCCTACCCTCCACCATGAGCCTTCTATAATGATATCCTTTGCTGCCAACAAACTCCACCACACAAATGAAGGGTTATTACCAAGGTCTGCATCCATAAATGAACACATAGGAAAATACCTGGACTTGTACACCTTGTAGAACAGTGAGTGGGTGTTGTGAATTAAATGCCACGCTTGTTTAGTTAATAATGCTAAATTGAATACTTGGATATCACAAAAACCCATACACCATTTTTCTTCGGAGTACATAACTTCTTCCAGTTAATACAATAGATTTTCCTCTCATCTTTTGTTTACCCCCACCAATATTTTGCCAGAGTAGAATTTATTGTGTCACATAAAGCCTTAGGAATTTTAAAAATACCCATAGAGTAGGTAGGTATGGTTTGAGCCATTGTTTTTACTAGAATTTCCCTTCCTGCTTTTGAGATGAATTTTTCTTTCCAACCCATTACTCTTTTGGTTAATTTTTCCTGCATGTCTCTAAATGTATTCATCTTTGATTTAACTCCAACCATAGGAAGTCCAAGGAATTTTTCACAATCCTCTATAATTCTTATTCCTATCAAATTCTGAACTACTCCTTTAACTTCTAGTGTAGTATTCTTGTTGAAGAAAATCGAAGTCTTCAATCTATTAGTTGCTTGACCTGGAGCCCTTTCACAGCAATTCAACAAATCAAGAAGGTACTAGCATCGTTCCACTGAAGCCTGGCAAAATATGAAGTTATCATATGCAAATAGAAGATGAGAGATATTTACCCCATTATTGCATGACATAATACCATGGAGCCTATGTGATGCTACTGCCTTTCAGATTAGAGAGGATAGACCCTTGCTTTATGCCTCTAGATGGAGTGATATACCCACATGGTTCACCATTGATCAGCACCGAATAAGAAGCATTACAAACTGTCTCCATTGCTATCTGGACTCACCGAATATCAATGCCAAGTTTAATCATTATTTGGTGGAGAAACTCCCACTCCACTAGATCATATGTCTTACTAATATCCAACTTGACTACCATTTGCCCCTTCCTTCTTGTTCTTTTGTTCCTCATCCTGTGGAAAACTTCAAATGCTACAGTGGATTATCAGTAATTAACCGGTTAGGAACGAAAGCACTTTGTGAATTTGATATAACATTTGGCAAAATGAGTTTTAGTCGATTTGCTAAAACTTTGGAAACAATTTTGGAGACAACATTAGCAAGGCTTATTGGTCTATATCAGACACTTCTTTCGGTTCTTTTTTCTTGGGTATTAGGACAATATGTGTGTAGTTCATCTTAAGTAGTAGGTGGCCAAATGATAAAACAGATAAAACAGCATCTGTAACATCATTCCCTACTATATGCCAATACTTTTGCAAAAAGAAATGTGACATACTATCAGGTCCTGGAGATTTTGAAGGGTGTATTTGAAAGAGTGCTTGCCTCGCCTGATTTGGTGTATATGGTTGAAGAAGTGTGTTATTCATGTTAGGTGTGACTACCTTTCCCACTAAATCAACGACTAATCCTAAGTCATCTGGTTTTGCAAAAATGAAGAGATTCTTAAAATAATTTTCTGTCACCTCCTCCTTGTCCTCCTCAGATGTACACCATACCCCCTCTTCATCCTGAAAACCTACAATATGATTTTTCCATCGTCTTTGACTGGCTCTTGGATGAAAAAATTTAGTGTTTTTATCACCTGTTAGTAACCATATAAATCTTGATCTCTGTCTCCAAAATAGCTCATCCTGGAATAAAAGGGAATTGATCTCATCCTTCACTTTCTGTATTTGAGTTAAATTGGTTGCATCATTCAAAGCTATGAGGGCCTCATGTTTTGCTTGTTTTTCATCAATCTTAATTAGATTTTGAATTTCCCAGTGTTCGGCTCCAGCCCACCAAAGCCATCCTACAACATCTTATTTTGGAGAATAACCATAACATATTGCTGCCCATTGGAGTTTCTGTATTCCATACCTGCTAAATGATATTTTCACCCTAATTAGAAAAATTTTAAACAAATGGCCACAAAATAATAATTTATATACTCTTTCTCAAAAAAAAAAATAATAATAATCCTCTTTGAAAGGTTATCTAAAAAGTTTGCTTCTTAAAAAAATAATAATAATAAAAAAAAAAAAAAAAAGCTAAAATACATAAATTGGTTGATGTGTTTATTGTTGTAATTCTACAAATTAAAATGTCATTTTCAAATTACCTCCAAGGGGCACAATGGATTTGGGACCTGGAATTTTATGAGGAGAGTTCATGAAACAAAAGGAGTAGAAATGCTCCTAAGAAAAAGATAAAGAAATAATTAGAATGTCAAATATAAGAACGAAATATACATGTATACCTAATAAAATAAAATAATAATCAATAGGCATGTCGTGAAATTTTTAGAGTCTAATTAATTATGTAGGGTCACAATTTGGGGCCCAAGCCCAACAGGTGTGGAATTCTGGTCCAAGGAGCCCAGAAACAATGAATTTGTAGAGAGTGGGCTATAGAACTAGGCCTTAACGAAGTGTACACTGGCTAAAGTTGGGCTATACAACAATTAATAGTAAGCAAATCCTCTTATTGCCCATAGATTCTCAGTCCGAGGAGATGAGATGAATGTATACGGGTCCCTGTTCAAAGACTATGGTTATTTTCCCTGTTCTTCTGTTCTACCTCCCTTTTTCTTCCTTTTCTCCTCTTGAGGACTCCCTCTCTTATAAAGTCTTCTTAAAGCCATCAGGGCCTTACACTTGTTGATTATCTAGACCCTCACTTGAGTGCTTGTCCCATCGAACATCCCATCCATCTTTCTGTGAGTTGTGGTAGCCAAGACAGCACTGTTCACAGGTCCTCTCCACATTAATGTGGCCAGAAAAGTAGCTGCAATGCATTTAATGTGGCAACTACAGCCTCTCCTTGGACATCTTACGTTTCCTTCTTTGCCGCGGGTCTATGGGACTCGTCCTTGTTACTAATGTCCGTTGGGGCGGGTCCTCCTAGTAGGCAGAGTGCATGTTTGAGCTATATTCGTCACGTCCGAGGAGACATTTCTCCTCAGACCACCCTTTAAACATCTTTAGGCCCACGAGAACTAGGCTGGGAGCCTTTTGGCACCCACGTCTTCTCTTCGGACATGGTTGATCTTCCCGTATAGAGCCCAAGGCCCATTGTATGATTTTTGGCCTTTGCCCTTACAATAGCCCCTCAAAATTCCGGTTTTTCCCTCTTATCCGAGGAGAAAAGGTGGGATTTTGATATTTATTGGATAAATTATCACAATTCTTTGATTCACGCGTGTAGGGGTACAATCTCACGTGCCTCATTATTGATATTGGTGTTTCGTAGCCAACGAGGCGCCATTAATTGAACCAAGCGGCTCTATGTTCCCTCGCATCCAACGGTGGGGCACTTAATCAATGGTGGATGCTCCTCCAATTCTTTGGGTGGGAGTAATCTCGTTTATTTTTTCCTTGCTATATAAGGCTTTTTGAGGGAGATTACTTCCCTTTTTTAGAAAAGACACTCAAGCGTTCCAGAGCACTTTAGCACTTTCTCTCACAAAACACTCAAAAGTCCATAGCCATTTCTATAAGGATTCCCAACGAATCCTTTGAAAGCTCAGAAAATTTAGAATTTGCGCTTCCCGTAAGTGTTCATTTCCCCCTATTCCCTAACTCTCCTTCATTGTTGTTCTCCTCGGTTTCCTTTCATTAGCAAACCCTTTCCCGTGCCACCTAGGGTTAATAGGATGGGTAAGTTTCAGAACCTAGTAGATTCTCCGGCCGGCATGGAAAGTTTTAGGGTCAAATACCATATCCCACAGGGAGTGGGTCTAGAATATTGCTCCTTGGACCAAATCCTAACCAAGAGAGAAACGGGGCAGGTCGTCATTCTTATGATCGCTTTCATAGAAGGAGGAATGACGATTCCTATGGGGAGGATAACTAGGGATTTCTTGCACGGCCATAGGTTGGCCCCCTACCAGTGCACCGCTAACATGTTCCGGATCCTAGGGTGCATAGACGCTCTAAATGAACAGATGAACCTTGGCCTCTCATGGCATAATGTAGTTCACTTGTACAAGTGCCATTGCCTTAATGAGTCATATTACCTGAAATCCAAGTCCAACGAGGTGAGGCTGATATCTTGCCTTTCAAAGTCTAACAAAGGCTTAAAGGACAATTATTTGATAGGCTCCGGAGCATGGCACGACGGTCTTCGCTGCCCAGTTAGGGCGGAAGCACCAAGTGGGGCACTCTAGGATCAAGTCCCACGGTGGGGATCTTAGTTTTGAGTTTACCTTTCACTTGTTTTGGTCTCGGTTTTGATTATTTACCTTCTCGGAATGACATAAATCTCCCTTTGGATATTTTACAGACAAAGCACACACTACTCCGAGGATAAGTTTGGTCAATGTCCAAGCTCTCAACTACCTCCTACAATCTGAGATCTTTGTGAGCGAGGACGGGCAATTGTGCACTACTCACCTCATCTTGGACTACGAGCCTCTCTCTCATGCTTTTATGGACGTGGGTTAGGCAATTAGGGCTGGGAGTCCCCGATTGGCCCGTATTGACATTTCTAAGCCAGGCTTCTTTGCTTGGAGGGACCTACCACCAGTCCAACCGCCCACTCAGTGCGTTCTCCAAGAGGTAGCCGTTCTGGGAGAGGGAATCGACTCCTCGCATTCGTCCCTTGAAACTGAAATTGATCACTTCCATTTCAACGAGGAGGGTGAGGTATCAACAAGGCCCGTAGAGCTTTTAGATTTCGGCTTGGATCTTGATCGCTTCTCAGCGGCTTACTCTCCTGGACTGGTAGTTGCTTGGATTGACACGAGCCAAGAAGTTGAAGAGGAGGGTATGAACTTGAAGCCGAGATCCGTCCTAAAGAGCAGGTTCCAACTAAACTTCCTCCTCCTCCTCCTCTTCCTCCTTCTCCTTCCACTAACCCCGCGCTACAACCCTTTCCCAACTTAAGGTGGAAAAGGCTAGTGGAAGAACTGGAGGAGGGTGAGGTCGGCCCCCAAAAGGCCAAACAACAGAAAAAAGGCAAGGAGCCCAAGGACAAGAGGACAAAGTCCATCGATAGCCGAGAGGAGGCTGCCATTACGAAGGAGCAGTGCACTTGGTCTCCCCGCCTAGAGTTGGATGGCGCCCCCATCCCGAGGGATGCAACCCTTTGGGAGTCCTAGCGGGGGCAGGCATCTTACCTCGCCGAGGCCCTGCAACAACCCCTCCTTTTGCCACGTGACATGGACGGGCTCCGAGCCACCAGGCAACTGGACCTCTTCATGTCATTGAAGAGAGACCTTGCTATGGTAAAATGAAGACTCTCCCTTATTCAGGTTCCTTATTCTATGCTCTTCTATCTGTTGTTTCATTTTAATGATTCTTCCGTTATTCCTGTGCAGGTCACCCAACAAATCTTCATGGCCGAAGAGTGGGCAAAGAATTCTCGGGAGGAGGTGAACGCTGAAATTCAGTCCCGTCTCGCCGCAGAGAAGGCTGCGGGTGCCCTTAAGCTGGAAAAAGAGCGCTTAAGCAAGAAGATCAAAGAGGCATTCAAGGTCCGGGACAGTGCTGAGGTGGGCCTTAAGACCACAATGAAGCAGGCCGAGGACATGCGCCAGTAGCTTCACTTATCAGAAATAAACCTTGCGATCGAGAAGCAAATGGTCTCGGACCTTAAGGCGCAGCTGCTACAAGCGAAGGAGGCGGCTCGTTTGGCCAGGGAGGCGGCTGAGGCTGCGGTGGTAGCCTCTTATGAGTATGGGGTGAAGGACACCGAAGCCAGGCTGACCGAGGAGGTGACTGTAGTTTGTAGGGACTACGTCACCGAGTCCTGGGGGGTAGCCATGGACAGAGCGGCCGTTCTTGTGGACTCCGAACTTAGGAGGATCGAGAATATCTTCTTCCCCAAGGATATTTGTGAGATTTCTGGTTCGAATCCTTTTGAGGAGCTCCCTTCTGCCCTGATCACTGGTCCCAATTCCATTACTTCTAAAGGGAAAAGTGGGGATGAGGAGGCACAACCACCAGCTATAGATAAGTCACTTGAGGACGCCCTCACAATAAGAGACGTTGTCGCACAGGCCAAGGATGCCGAACCCAAACCTACAACAGGAGGTGATCGTCCCGAAGCTGAGGGTCCTGCAAAGAGCTCAACCCAAGATAAAGTCTAGGGCATTAGTGTAGGGCTTGTCTTGTAGTTGTTTTGTTCTGTTTTCCGTTTCCTTAGTTTTTGCTAATGTTTGTAAGATGACACATCTTGGAGCTTAATGAATGATATGATTTGTTCTTTGAACTTTACTTTACTGCTTCCATTTTTGTCTTCATTGTGAATGAATTTCAACTGTGTTACTAGATTTTTTATGATAATCCATTATTCGCAGCTTAAGTAATACAGCTAAGTATGAATGAGAGAATAAGACTCTTCCCCCATGATTTTGTGCCCTTTTAAGTGATTAATTTCCCCCAAACCTGTGGTCCGAGGAGTAACGCAGGACTTGGGTTCTATTTAATACTTGGATAAAAATGCTCAGTGATTAATTTCCTCCAAGCCTGTGGTCCAAGGAACCACACAGGACTTAGGTTCTGTTTAATATTTGGATAAAAACGCACAGTGATTAATTTCCTCCAAACCTGTGGTCCGAGGAGCCACACAGGACTTGGGTTCTATTTAATACTTGGATAAAAACGCACAGTGATTAATTTCCCCTAAGCCTGTGGTCCGAGAAGCCACGCAGGACTTGGGTTCTGTTTAATACTTGGATAAAAACACACAGTGATTAATTTCCCCCAAGCCTGTGGTCTGAGGAGCCATGCAGGACTTAGGTTCTGTTTAGTACTTGGATAAAAACGTACAGTGATTAATTTCCTCCAAGCCTGTGGTCCGAGGAGCCACGCAGGATTTGGGATCTATTTAATACTTGGATAAAGATGCGTAGTAGGTAACACAAAGGCTTTTGCAATTGAAGGGTATATCAAGAGTAGGAACTTTCATTAATAATAGTACCTTCTCAGGTTGTTTACATTCCAGGGACATGGTACTACATGCCCATCCAAATCTTCCAAAAAGTAGGCCCCCATGATTTTGTGCCCTTTTAAGTGATTAATTTCCCCCAAACCTGTGGTCCGAGGAGTAACGCATGACTTGGGTTCTATTTAATACTTGGATAAAAATGCTCAGTGATTAATTTCCTCCAAGCCTGTGGTCCAAGGAGCCACACAGGACTTAGGTTCTGTTTAATATTTGAATAAAAACGCACAGTGATTAATTTCCTCCAAACCTGTGGTCCGAGAAGCCACACAGGACTTTGGTTCTATTTAATACTTGGATAAAAACGCACAGTGATTAATTTCCCCTAAGCCTGTGGTCCGAGAAGCCACGCAGGACTTGGGTTCTATTTAATACTTGGATAAAAATGCTCAGTAATTAATTTCTCCCAAGCTTGTGGTCTAAGGAGCCACGCAGGACTTGAGTTCTGTTTAATACTTGGATAAAAACGCATAGTGATTAATTTCCCCCAAGCTTGTGGTCCGAGGAGCCACGCAAGACTTGGGTTCTGTTTAATACTTGGATAAAAACGCATAGTGATTAATTTCCCCCAAGCCTGTGGTCCGAGGAGCCACGCAGGATTTGGGTTCTATTTAATACTTGGATAAAGATGCGTAGTAGGTAACACAAAGGCTTTTGCAATTGAAGGGTATATCAAGAGTAGGAACTTTCATTAATAATAGTATCTTCTCAGGTTGTTTACATTCCAGGGACATGGTACTACATGCCCATCCAAATCTTCCAAAAAGTAGGCCCCTATGTCGGCTACCGAAGTGATTCGATATGGCCCTTCCCAATTTGGTCCGAGCTTTCCCCATGCGGGGTTTTTTGCATTGCCCAAAACTTTTCTTAACACCAGGTCCCCAGGTGCTAGTGGCCTTAGCTTTACCTTAATGTCATAACCTTGTTTAAGCTTGTGTTGGTAGTAGGCGAGCTGGACTGTTGCCCTTTCCCTTCTTTCCTCGATAAGGTCTAAACTCCTTTCCAGCAGCTCATTGTTGCCGTTAGGGCAAAATGAGCTAGTTTTTAGTGTCGGAAAGTTTGTTTCCAGTGGAATAAAAGTCTCGGCCCCATAGGTCATCAAGATAGGAGTCACCCCTGTTGATCTACGGGGTGTGGTTCGATACGTCCATAGGACGTGTGACAGCTCTTCCACCCATCTTCCCTTTGCATGTCTAGCGTCTTCTTCAGCCCGTTTACTATAACCTTGTTTACGGCTTTAGCTTGCCCATTCCCTTAGGGGTAAGCCAATGTGGAGTATCTATTGGCAATTCCCAACTCGCTGCAGTACCTTCTGAAAACTTTACTATCGAACTGAAGGCCGTTTTTCGAGATTAGGGTATGAGGGACCCCGAACCTGGTGACAATACTTTTCCAGACAAACCTCTTGGCGTCCATGTCTCTGATATTCGCAAGTGGTTCGGCCTTGACCTATTTGGTGAAATAATCAGTGCCAACGAGCAGATATCTCTTGTTCCCTGCCGCTTTTGGAAATGGTCTGACGATATCCAAGCCCCACTGTGCGAACGGCCAAGGGTTGGACAGCGGATTGAGGGTCCCTTCTGGTTGATGTATATTTAGGGCGAACCTCTGGCATTGGTCACACTTCTTCACGTATTCGTGTGCCTCTTTTTGCATGCTCGGCCACCCACCAGTAACCTTAGGTTATGGCTCTATGGGATAAAGACCTGCCCCCCATATGGCTCCCACAAATTCCTTCGTGCAATTCCTCTAGGATAAGCTCCGTGGCGTCAGGGTGTATGCATAACAAGTACGGTCCTGAGAATGAGCGCTTATACAGTTTCAAGTCCTCGGACAGCCAGAATCGTGAAGCCTTTCTTCTAATCTTGTCGGCCTCGCTCTTCTCTTCGGGTAAGACGTCCTCCTTTAAAAACAGTATCAAAGGGTCCATCGAGCTAGGCCCTACTCTAACGCTGTGGACATGCATCAACTCGGCCTTCACCACCAAGGGCCTGTGTAGATCTTCCACCAGTATAACCCGAGGTAAACATTAAGCCGAGGAGGTGGCCATCGTGACAAGAGAATCGGCATGGGTGTTTCCGCTTCTGGATACATGCAGAAGGCTAAAAGAGTTAAAATGCGACCGCGAGCGTTTAGCTTGGACCAGGTACTCTTGCATTCTTTCATCCCTTGCCTCCAATTCACCATTCACTTGACCTACAACAAGTCCTGAATCTGAGAACATGTTTACGGACTTCCCGCTCAACTTCTGGACCATAGACATTCCTTCCAACAGGGCTTCATATTCTGCCTCTTTATTCGTGGTCGAAAAACCTAACCTTAGTGATTTTTCAATGGTAATTCCTCGGGAGAAATTAAGACTAGTCCTACCCTTGAGCCCCTTTGATTTGCTGCACCATCGACGTATGCCTTCCAACAAGCGAACCCCTGCAGAGAGACTGTGCCAACTAATTTTTCATCCATGCTCGGCATTCCTCCCCCTTCTTCTGGTGAGGGCTCAGCAAACTCAGCCACCAGATCCGCAAGGATTTGGCCCTTCACGGCATTGCGAGGCATGTACCTGATGTCGAAGGCGCCAAGAATGGTACCCCACTTAGTAATTCTCCCTGTGTAATCGGCATTTCGGAGTATAGATCTGAGCGGGAATTGGGTTAAAGTAACGACTGTGTGTGCCTGAAAATAGTGGGGGAGTTTCCACGTGGCCTAGATGATTGCCAGGATGGCCTTTTCCAGAGGGATGTAACGGATTTCAGCCTTGTGCAATGACTTGCTCATGTAATAGACAAGCTGTTGTACGCCGTTGTCCATTCGGATCAGCACCAAACTCACTACGTGGGGGGCCACGGCGACGTAGGCGAATAAAACCTCGTCGGCTTCAGGACTAGACATGACCGGCGGCCGAGACAGATACTCTTTGAGCTGCTGGAAGGCCAAGGCGCATTCTTCAGTCCACTCGAACCCTTTCCACTTGTTTAACAGGAGAAAGAAAGGCCTACACCTATCCGCCAAACAAGAGATAAAACGGTTTAAAGCGGCGATCATGCCGATGAGCTTTTGGACCTCCTTGGGGTTTTAAGGAGGCTGCATGCTGTGGATAGCTCTAATTTGATCGGGGTTGGCTTTGATGCCCCTATGGGTCACCATATAGCCCAAGAACTTTCCTGATCCCACTCCAAATGAACACTTAGACGCGTTCAGGCACAACTTGTGTCTCCTCAGGACTTCAAAGATATCTCTGAGGTCCCTCACATGCTCGGACACCAATTTACTCTTTACTACCATGTCATCTATGTAGACTTTGATGTTCTTACCCATTTGCAGCTCAAACATCCTGGTCATCATCCTCTGATAGGTGGAGTCGACATTCTTCAAACCAAAAGGCATCACTTTATAGTGGTAGTTTCCGATGGGAGTGACAAAAGCGATCTTTTCTTGGTCATTTGTAGCCAGGGGTATTTGATGATATCCTTGAAAGGCGTCTAAAAAGCTCATTCGAGGATGTCCCGTGGTTGAGTCCACTAACCGATCTATCTGAGGCATAGGGAAGGGATCTTTCGAACAGGCTTTATTCAGGTTCGTGAAGTCCATGTAGACTCGTCATTTCCCGCTCTTCTTCTTTACCACGACTGTATTGGCCAGCCATTCAGGGTAAAAGACCTCTTTGATAGCCCCTACTCTCTTAAGTTTCATCACCTCCTCATTGACCGCATCAGCATGCTCTTTCGACGGTGCCGAGAGGGTTCTTTCTTGGGCGTAACAGCCGGGTTAACATTAAGATGATGGCATATGAAGTTTGGATCGACCCCGGGGGCCTCGTAGGTGTCCTATGCAAACACATCCACATTTTCCCTAAGGAAATCAATTAGCTCTTCTTTCTCTTGGGGTGGTAGCTCTGAGCCGAACTGAAAGAATCTCTCTGGATCACTGCCCACAAGAACCTTTTCCAAGTCCTTGCAACTCGCCTCATCGGCTGATCCCCCACCAATCGTGGTCAGGGTCATTAACTGCTATAAGGGATTCTCGATATGGGTTGGGGGCTCGGCACTTGGCCTTTGTGAGATGGCGGATACCATGCATTGTCGAGCCATGGCTTGATCTCCTACTATTTCTTTGACTTGACCCTCCGACGAGTACTTCACCCTTTGGTGCAAGGTAGAAGAAACAGCCCCTAAGGCATGAAGCCAAGGTCTAGCTACAATGGCGGTGTAAGTCGAATATGCATCCACCACTATGAAGTCCACCTCCACTATGTCCGAGCCAGTTTGTATGGGCAGTCTAATCTGGCTTTTCAGAAAAACAGTTTTCCCTTCGAAGCTTACTAAAGGGGAGTCATATGCCTTCAGGTCTTCGAGCCTCAGTTTCAGCCCCTTGTATAGGTCGGGGTACATCACCTCCACAGCACTGCCTTAATCGACTAACACCCTCTCGATGTCATATCCCCCAATCCTGAACGTGACGACTAGAGCATCGTTATGGGGTTGAATAGTTCTAATCTTGTCCTCATCCGAGAATCCTAGTACGGGTGAAGCCATCCCCTTGGCTCTCTTAGACTCACGGTCATCGTTCACAGCAGGGAGTTGAGCCACCGACATTACCCTGGAAGGATGGGAGCCCGTTTTTCCTGGAGCGGCGAGAATGGCATTTTTCGTGCCAATGGGCAGACTTAGGTCCCCTGCCGCGTCTCAATGTTCGTCCATTCTTGTCGGCCGTTTGTATGATACAAGAGATGACTTAACTTTCCCTCTCGGACTAGCTGGTCCAAGTGGTTTTTCAGGTTCCTGCATTCATTGGTGGTGTGCCCCGGTTCTTGGTGGTATTGACAGTATAGGTTCTGGTTGCGTTTTGTGGGGTCGCCTGCCATCCTATTTGGCCATTTGAAGAATGGCTCGTTCTTTACTTTCTTCAAGATCTGATGTAATGGATCCCGGAACACAGCGTGGACTGCCTGCGCCCCGACGGATCTAGGCTGCTCCGTGTAATCTCTTCTCAGCCGATTGTTGCTGCTAAATCGGTCTGACCTGAAGTCCCTCCTCTCCTGAGGGACAACCTTCGCTTTACCCTTACCCATCTGCTAGTCCTCTTCGACCCTCTTGTACTTGTCGATTCGGTCCATGAGTTGACACACGCTGGTGACCAGTTTCCCGGTCAAGGATTTCCTTAAATTGTGCTCTGTCAGCAGGCCTCTCTTGAAGGTGCTGATGGCAACGTCATCATAATTACCCTCTATCTCGTTATACATCTCCCAGTACCTATCTGAGTAGGCATTCAGGGTCTTTCCTTCTCGCATGGATAAGGACAGGAGGGAATCCAAAGGCCGAGGAACCCTACTACTCGTGATAAAGCTAGAGCTGAAAGCCTGGGTTAGCTGCTTAAAGGAATTTACGGAGTTTGGCTTGAGGTCATCAAACCACCTCATCGCCATGGGTCCCAAATTGGACGGAAATACCTTGCACATCAAGGCTTCGTTTTTAGAGTGGATGGCCATCCTCTGGTTGAATTGACTTACGTGCTCCACAGGGTCCGTCCGATCATTATATATGGTGAAAGTGGGTTGGTGGAACCACCGAGGAAGTTTAGCCCCCTCTATCTTGCGTGTGAAGGGTGACTAGGAGATTCAGTCCAAACCTTTGCTCATAGCGTCGTTTGCTAGGCCCTTGTAGGACGGACTCTTATAGCTGCGTTTATGAGGTTGCTCTTCCTCATAGGAGAAGGTTTCACTTGGTGGGATTCTCGACCTTCGCCTGTATTCGTTGTCCTCTTCATCACTGGTATCCGGGCTGGGGGAAAGACGCCTTCGCTGTGCTTAGCGTAGCTTCCTCTTCACGTTGTCGATTTCTTGCCGTAGAGCCCTATTATCGTCCCGCTTTTAGGATGCATGACCTATCCCTTTCGAACAGCTTCTGCTCGTGCGGGAGGTATTTAAGCTACCCTCTTGTCACTTGTCTTGGTCTTTTTCCCGTTCAAGGTTAAGAAAGTTGTCCTACCGTTGGGAGTCTGTGGGTCCCGTTTGGCGCAGACCTGATCCTTCCATTTCTAACGGTCGCACTTGCTGAGGCACAAGTTCTCCCCACAGACGACGCCAATTGTAGGGTCACAATTTGGGGCCCAGGCCGAACAGGTGTGGGATTCTGGTCCAAGGAGCCCAGAAATAATGAATTTGTAGAGAGTGGGCTATAGAACTAGGCCTTAACGAAGTGTACACTGGCTAAAGTTGGGCTATACAACAATTAATAGTAAGCAAATCCTCTTATTGCCCATAGATTCTCAGTCTGAGGAGATGAGATGAATGTATACGGGTCCCTGTTCAAAGACTATGGTTATTTTTCCCGTTCTTCTGTTCTACCTCCCTTTTTCTTCCTTTTCTCCTCATGAGGACTCCTTCTCTTATATAATCTTCTTGAAGCCATTAGGGCCTTACACTTGTTGATTATCTGGACCCTCACTTAAATGCTTGTCCCATCGGACATCCCCTCCATCTTTCTGTGAGTTGTGGTAGCCAAGGTAGCACTGTTTACAGGTCCTCTCCACATTAATGTAGCCAGAAAAGTAGTTGCAACACATTTAATGTGACAGCTGCAGCCTCTCCTTGGACATCTTACGTTTCCTTCTTTGCCACGGGTCTGTGGGACTCATCCTTGTTACTAATGTCCGTTGGGGCGGGTCCTTCTAGTAGGCAGAGTGCATGTTTGAGCTATATTTGTCACGTCTGAGGAGACATTTCTCCTCGGACCGCCCTTTAAACATCTTTAGGCCCACGAGAACTGGGCTAGGAGCCTTTTGGCACCCATGTCTTCTCCTCGGACGTGGTTGATCTTCCCGTATGGGGCCCAAGGCCCATTGTATGATTTTGGGCCTTTGCCCCTACAAATTATAATTACTTATGGTTGTACTGGGTTATATTTTTTTCTTCATTATTTTAGTGACATTAATACATAATCGAAATTAATTTTCCAAAAATTAAAACATATATATAAGTATTATAAAATAACTAATAATGAACACACGTATCACATGAGACATCCACTAGTTTTCTCAATTAGTTCCATCATTCTCATTAGAAGAAAAATCAATCTATTCATATGCTAGGCATATGTTTGAATTTTATTTTTTATTTTAGACTAACATAGTGTCGTATGCTTTCAACAAACCCAATCCTCTTATGTTTGGAACAATAGCCATAATTTTTTTTAGAACAATAGCAGGAGCTCTATCATATTCATTTCCAAATAACATAAAAAAAAGGGGCAAAATTACCCCCTTCCATTAAAAATTTAAAACCACTTCTACTACTACATCTAAAATTACTCTCTCTTCCTTGCTTCATCATTCTCTCTTTTCCTTTTTCAGATTATTCTAATATGGAGTAGTGTAAAATAGAGAATGGGATGTAAAGTGGATTTTTAAAGTATTAATGTAAATAAAATACTAAATTTTTGTTGATGCAAATGCAAAATGCTTTTTCTTCAATTTTTTTTTTTTTTTTTTTTTTTTGCATTATAGGAATATAACTACAGTCTTGCCAAGTATTTTTTTTCTCAGGGGCCAGTCTTGCCAAGTAAGTAATTATAAATATGAAGTGTAAGATATATGGATGTATGTATTTTTGCACTTCTTGTTTGAAAAGAACATTTGTAGACTGTATATAAATTACATTAAAAACATCCACTTCATTTGAAGCTCAAAACTAATTTCTCTAACATAACATCAAACAAGCATTCCTTTTGTTTTTGAAAAACCAAGACTTCAAACATCTAACATTTTCATAATACTATTTGGTATGTTACAAACCACCAACATCAATTTTTTTTGAGATCCCAGAGAGCTACAAATTCACCAATTGCTAATGTCTAAGTGAATTCAAAATATCATATATGTTGCAGAGAGGAGATGGGGGAAGAGCACAAACACAAACAACAGATGCTGCAAAGAGGAGATAGGGGCAGAGCATGAACCCACCTGTTAGACTCAAATCTGTTAGTCGTTTATTTATTTATTTTTATCAATAAGCAATCTTCTTAGTCCTTCCCATGGTCTAAGCACCCTCAAATTTCACAGTAGTATTCATTATTAGTGCAATAATCAGTTTTTACCATTAAATTAATTGTGAAAACTGGTTCCTAGAAAGAAAATCCCCCTACCTTTCAAAGGCAGCATAGCAATGAAAAATAACCCACTATTTGCCTATTAGATTCAACAATCAATAGATCATCTTGGATGACAATGAAGTCTTAGGGAATATGCTTCAAAAATTGTACATTTTTAGATCCCTTAAAACACAAGTTGTTTAACCTAGTTATTTAGCCAAGTGATTACTTAGATAAATTATTCAGTTCTAGGTTAACACATTCAAATTATATCATGTAAATAATGTAGAAATATAAAGAACACACGATATGATAACCCAAAAAAACCAAACCGGTAAAAAATCTGTGGAGGATTTAATCTAGCTATCCTCAAGGTAAAACAGATCCACTATGAAAGAATTGAAATTTTTACAATAGAACTTAGACCACTAACATCCTATTGCTACATCGAGTAGAAAACTTACTACCACGACCACGTGACAACTCCGAGTCCACGGCCTACTTCTTTCCTTGATCCACTGCAATCATAAGTTCTTCTACTTGTGACTTTGAGACTCCACTCAAAGGTTTCAAATCTTCTCTAAGTTCTTTATGCAGCAACTAAAGCGATCACCAAATTCTTGACATGAATCTTGACCTTGATAACCCTAAGTGTGTATGAAAGTAAACACCTCTAGATCTCACAAGAGATTCAACACATAGCATATAAAAGACTTCTAAAACGTAGTTAGGGTTTTTCCTTTTATACTTGGAGTAAAACATAAAACCCTACTACACATCATATGAGCTTAGGTTGAATTAGAAATTCTGCAGAAAAATAAATTTGCACAAGATTCGATCAATCGAGTCTAATTTTCGATCGATCGAGCCTTGCAGATTTAGTCCAATAAATTCTGCAATCACTCGATTCCAATTTTACAAATAAACACACATTGAGCAGCCTAAACCTAGACTCTATGTTTTGAACATGGTTTGCCAACACATTACAAATTGAAGTTCTAATACATTTAGTTCCTAAAGTCTTAGAACCTAACAAAAATATATATAGAAGAAGGAAAAACACAGCTCTACCTTTTCACTTGGCTATTGCTGGAATTTGCAAACAACTTCTAAACTCTATAGATTTGGTCTTTCGCTGTGCATGGCAGAAAGCAAAAAATAATATGTGGGTTACTGAAGGAGAACATTGGAAAAGAAGCTGGGGTCTGTAAACAAACAAAGAATAAAACAAAACCCCTCAAAAATATAGATGCTACTCTTAAAGAAGATTCTGATCAAATTAAAATACAATAACATGATTCTTTGATTAAACCAAGCTTGAGATAACCTATAGACTAAACATAAAACCAAAGCTTGATATAACGTAGAAACTTTTAATTAAATCAAAACACAAAAAAAAAGGGGTCTCATATTAATACAAATAGAGCATAAACTGAGAATTATTATGGTAGAGGACATCAAATACCAAAACTACACAATTAAAAATTTGCTAAAAACCCCTTTTTAATGCCGTTGAACCAAAGGCCAATGATTCAACCATGGCAGCCCAAAAACCAAAAGTAGATCAAAAGAAATATTTCAATTGCTAGAAATATTTTTTTTTAATCCAAAGAGAACTCTATTTAGGTACTGGAAAAACGAGGGATAAAATTAATGAAATCATAACAATTTTATAGGTTAATTTGCTCTAAGAACAAAACAGCACTAATGTGCTGATTGTGTTTTAGAATCAAAGAAAAGTTATTTTCTTCATATAAAAAAATTATGCAGTAAATTTTTCTGCATAATTTTGTATTAGATTTATTCACGTGTGCTATGATTAATATATTAGATATATAGTTTTTTATTGAATTAGAACTTGATTCGTAAAAGGCCATGATTATCTTATCTTTGTTGCAGTGCTACATGTCCTTATCATGAACTTGGATAAACATAAGAGCATCTACAGCAGTAATCTTTATCCATGCCAAAAAAAAAAAAAAAAAAAAAAAAGGAGAAATTTTTAAAGTTTACATGGTAAACCTTTGCCAAAGGAACAACATGCCCATATTAACATATATGCCCATAAGATTAACACAATGCAACACCCATATATTAGAATTGAATAATACCAAAATTGGAACACATATATTACAATTAAACACAAACACAAACTGAGGAGAGAAATCCCATAGATCATTTACTCAAAAAATCAGATGTCAGAAGCTCAAACATGCAAAAGCAGCAAAAAAAAAACATCACAAATTTACGCATAAAGCCATGCCTATATAACTTTTAAATCATCCAAATGCAGCAATATTAGAGGCAATTTTAGGGATTCTTTACTACTTGTAATGGCTTTTGCAACATAAAAATCACAATCAACATGTATACATCTCATAAAGAACAAATATCAAATTTGTTAATGTTCTACTTCCAATATTCTTAAAGAGATAATTAATTTAAGATTTTGAACTGAGATAGTACCAATGTTCAATCCTAACCAATTTAAACTATAAGCTTTAGCAATTTGGAATTGGAAAATATAGATTAAACAGTGTCATTATGAAAAAGAATTAAACTAAAATTGAATATGTAATAACTACTAAGTAAAATTAAACCAAAAGGACCAAAGAAAATTGATGATATAAAGAGTTCTATAGTCTAAAAAATTACGTCAGAAAATATGGTAGTAAACTCTATACTCTAATGAAACTAAAGATAGAAATATTAAAGATGAAACATATCAACCTCTAACGATGAAGAAAATAATAACACAGGGAAACATTAAGTAAAATTGTTCCTAGACTCAACTATTCGATGTATCTTATAGCATTAGACTCACGTCCACCTGTCAGTTTGATCTAGCAACTCTTCTTGCAAAACACTAGTGTCACATCCAGTAAAGAATGTTATAAATCTGGGTTTAAACAAAAGGATGGACAAAAAAATTATTTTAACATTATATGAAAAAAATGAAAGAGAGACTACAAAAGGAAGTTGAAGCAATCATTGCAAGGAATTTTATCACAAAGCATAGCAAAAAAAAATAAAATCAAAATAGTTTTGTAGTTTAGTTGAATACAAAATAAGAATTTGTTGAATTAAAAAAAAATGAAGAAAAAAGCAGACTAAAATATGGAATTCAAAGCCAAATCAAACCCAAAAATATCAATGGACAAAATTTAATTCAATTTATGATATAAATAAAGGGAAAATCAGGCTATCCTAACCTCTCAGTTTGATGCAGCAACTCTTCTTGCAAATTACCCAAGTGTTGTACCTGCCAAAGAACTTAGTAAATCTATATTTAACAAAATGACAGGGTAAGAAGGTTTTTTAAATCACAACAAAGAAAGATGAAAGAGGGACTACAAAAGAAGTGGAAGCAAACATTGTAATATGGTTTGAGTTGTAAAAATATGAAAAATTGTTCCCATATCAAAGGTAATTTATTAGTCCCACAAAAATACTTAAGCATTAATGTGTAAACATACAACCATATTTAGTGAATAATCTGCACAATGTTTAACATTTTGTTGGTTATTGTTTAACAATCTATTGGTTATTTCCCATATGATGATGGCTAAGGATGTGGCTTTTGTTGGCCAAGGATATATAAAATAAATACATAAATCAAGATTAACATCGAACAGTAACCCTTTTTGGCACAAACTTGAATTGGAAAGTTTGTTTTCGTCTTATACATCAAGGTTTTAAACAAGAGAAATGATATATCTACAACATTTTTACAACAAATCCTAAGTGGCAAGTTGTTACTGGTTGTTATTGTTAGGGCAACAAAGTAATCTTAGTGTTAGTTTCAAATTTGAACCAATAACAACTAACCACCTACGATTTATTGTAAAAATGTTGTAGCATCTCTCTTTAAACAATCTAAGGTGAAATTTGACTTTTAACCACAATTAGTCAAAGGAAAAATCCCTAATGTTACCAAAAGCAAAAACCAAACCAAAGCATCCAAAAAAAGAGAATCAACCCATCTACTTTTAAAAAGGGTAAAAGAAGAACCCTAGACAATTAAGTAGGGAAAAAAATTAATATAGATATATTGAAGAGGACAGATAGTAATTTAAGTAGTATAAGCATCAGGTTTTAAAATAAAACATAGATATATTGAAGATTAAAGATGTTAATTCGAAATGGTGAGATGATGCTAAGCTTTTATAGATATTGCAAAAAGGAGATGGGGGCAGACCATGAACACAAACAACAGATGCCACAGAGAGTAGTTGGGGGCAGAGCATGAACCCATCTATTAGAATAGGTCTGTTTAACTCTTCTTTTGGCTTAGAATTGTGCCACAATACATTGTGGCAATAAAGATGAAGCAAACATCAGACACACATTAATTTCAATGCTCCCAAAAAAAAAAAAAAATCAAATCTGACTAAAATATGCAAAACAGTGGCAATAGTCTAGTGGTATATCTCTTTGCGTCTCACTGAATATGGAACCTCTGTTCTCTCTTAGTGTATTTTGTTTGTTCATATTGTTTTGTTTGTGTTTTATTAATATTGAAAAGGTTTAAACCAAGCAATTCCTTTTCTTCAAACGGTATTTTAACTTTATTAAAAAATAATAATTAAAAAGCACCCCCACACTACCACATTTAGATTAAAAAGAAACACTCCCACCCAAAAAACACAATCCCTAATTTAAGGAAAAGAAAAAACCCAATCCCTAATTTAACTTGAATACCCTAAACTAAAGCATTCTTACCTAGATTCCTTAATCAAAATCAAATTTAATCCAAACACCTAAATTGATTTCAATCTGACCAAAATATCCAAATCTAAATAACAATTAATCCATAAATTTTAACAATGAAAAAAAAAAAAAAAAAAAACTTTACCGAGTCTGATGGTAGTGTGAGATCGGACTTTGGTAGGCATACAGCCTAGTGAACTCCCTCTCCCTCTCCCTCTCTCTTACGAAACCTAAATTACATTCAATTCCCAGATTTGAAAACGAAAAGGAAAAAAAAATAACAAAAACAATAACGTTACCGGTTATGGGTACACGGCTTGTCTCTCTGGTGGTTGCAGATTTTTCTTTGTCTAAAGGCTTGCGGTTCCGATGGTCTACGTTTGGCGAGGAATCGGACGGGTATCGCGATTTTTTTTTTTTTTTTCCATCGCAAGTTGTTTTGGGAGCATTGTAAGTCTTCTATTTTAACCAGTTATTTTTTATTTATATACGGAGAGGCTCTCAAACAGTGTTTTTACATGAAACAATCACTTTTTAAGTGTGAACGTGGAATTTTAGATGGACATTTTTCCTATATGGCAGCACCTCCTTAATTGCAGGAAAAGGCTTCTACAATTATATATAGTATATGATATATTATATGATATGATATATGATATAGATTAGTGCCAATAACAACTTACTACCTATAACTTGTATTAAAAATATTTTGGAAGTAACACTTCTCGAATATAAAACGGGGCAAATATTTGCAACATTATCACACGTACATCACTATATATATTTACAAAAGAAAATTTATATACTAAACTATCTTATTTTAATCACCTTAATAAAAATGCCAAACACTATGACTTGATAATCACAAGAATTTGGGTTTAATAAAAGTAAGAGTAATGTTACATCTATAACATTTTCATAATAATTTCATAACAAATCCTATGTGGTAAGCTGTTACTAATTTTAATTTAGACCCAACATTGTCATTACTTTTTTACCCACTAATAACAACTTGTCACATACCACAATAGGCTTGTCTAGATTAGCACGGAAAATATATGTATATTATGATGTTTATTGTATGATTTGATATAATTGAATGATAATATCTAAGGAATATAAAAATATACATTGTAATGCAAATTTGGTGCATCAAATTATAGTTATGAAAACATGTTTTTAATTTTTTTTTTTTAAAAGCATAATAATTGGAGCAAAACTATAGAGGGTAATGTTTCCTGGTCACTAAGAAAGTTCTCTCTAGCTTCTCTTAGGAAGTAGAATTGCAGTCCCTTCCTTTGAACATGGTTTTTTTCTTCAAAGAAATAACAAGGTTATTTTTCTAGCTTGTTGGGTTATTTTCCACGAGTGTTGGGAATCAGTTTGTTTGTCCTATCCAACTATCAAAACTTTCTTCTCTTTTGTCCTCTACCTCCACAAACTCTTTTTTCCTAATGGATGATCTTACAAAAACATGGGATTGTCTTACACTGTCTGACAAGGAGGGTCCTGGGTCCTGCCTAGATGAGGACTTTAGCTTGGAAGAACACTTTATTGCCTCACATTTCCTTACTAAGCGTGTCGTAAACTTCAATTTCATTGCAAAAACCTTCACCCCTATTTGGCGATCATGTAATGGCTTTTGGGTTCACAACATGGGTAATCTCAAAGTTTTGTTCGTGTTTGACAACAAGGATGAAGCTGATAAGGTCCTCTTGAATGAATCATGGAGCTTTGATAAGCATTTGGTGGTAATGCAATGCTATGATAACGTTCTTATGAGAATTAACAAGCATTAAAGGATCCATTGCATGTTCTAGTTGGGCCTATTACTTGAGCAAGATCCAAGAAGATCAAAGAAGCCCTTAATGGGTTAATTCAGGAGATTTGAACTAATCCTAACATAGGACATTCCAAACTTGGCCCAAAAGAAGATGAAGGCGTAATAAATTTAATCCAAACTATTGAGGGATAATTTGGCTTAATTGGGCGTGATTTATGGTGTGAATTAATGGCTAATTGACTTTTTAGCTCCATATCAATTAATAGATATTTTTTCTATTCTTGAGTTGCTAATTTTAGACCAAATCTACCTTAATTTTAGGCTTCTATTATTTAGAATGTTTTTTTAGCTATTTTTCTATTTTGGAGCTACTAATTTTAGACCAAATCAGCTTTATAATTTAGGCTTTTATTATTTAGTACGTTCTTTATATTTTCTATTTTCAGTCGTGTCTTATAAATCGCATGCACTCATTGTAATAGAGGATTTATTGAATAAAAATCAGAAAAAGGTGAGGCTTTGCTCTTCTTTTGGTTCTTTAAGAAATGTGAACTTATCAGGGATTCTTCCTTGTAGCATTCAAATTTTATACCTTCGGTTCGTGATTTAGTTATAATCATTAGGTTGAGATCTGTTACTTATACCTTTGGTTCGCGTTTCATTTATAAACGTTGGGTTGGGGTTTCTATCAAAATTTGAATTTTAGCTTTCTTAGGTAAGTATTCCAATATTATTTGTTGGGTCTCAAAGCTTGTTGATTGAGGTTCGCATCATTTGGTATCAAAGCACAGGTTCTAAAATCAGTTTTACTATCCCTTTATCTTTTGTTTCCTATTATCATCCTATCTTGTTCCTTTTCTGTTCTTTATTCCTTTTTCTTATTTTGTGATGTGCACTAAGTTAAAATCTTACACCAAGCTCCAAAAAAAAAAAAGTAAAAAAAAAAAAACGTGAAAAAAAAGAAACTTCAGAAAAGAAATAGAAAACAGAAAAAAAAAAATATTGTTTGTAGTTTTAGTTCTCTCAGACCAAAATATTAATTTCTTTTGCCCTCTTCCTTTGATTTATTGTTTCTGTAATATTTTCTTGCCGTTGGTATTAGTTTAAATACTACAAGTTGAATTTCTTGATCAAGTTTATTAGTTTAATGAAGAACTGAAAAGGGGAAGCTACGAGTGGAAAAAGGCAAGAGAGTGTTAGACTAATATCAGGAAAAAGCCAATTTAAGAGTGAAACATGAGTGTGAGTAACATAATTTTAGTGCAAACACATGAGGGAGTATTGTGAGGAATTATTTCTAACATTTTTTTGTAGTTTCAAAAGTATGTGTTCCAGGAGCGAAACATCAAATAAGGAGGGGAGGAGTCGTCCTTCATGTTGCAGGCTATGCAACAATAGTTTGAGCGCATGAACGTGGTATTTAATGAGAATCAAGATCGGATGGATAGGCAAGACGCTGTTATTGCTACTTTGCGTGAGGAGCGCCCCCAAAGAGCCCTTAATGCTAGAAGGCAAGAAAGGCGTGCACGCATGGATGATTCTGATGACGACCACAAGGATGAGTTCGAAGATGAAAAGGATCAAGCTTCATTGAACCACGAGGGCAGGTTCGTGCCAAGGGGAGAAAGGCATGGTAGAGGTTTCCAAAGAGTTTCGAGATGGCAGGATGGGACTGACAGAAACCTAGGAAACATCAAAATGAAGATACCATTGTTCCAAGGGAAAAACGATCTTGAAGCGTACTTGGAATGGGAGAAGAAGGTGGAGTTGATCTTTGAGTGCCACAACTACTCCGAGGAGAAAAAGGTAAAATTCGCTGTCATTGAGTTTACTGACTGTGCTATTATATGGTGGGATCAACTTGTGATGAACAGAAGGAGAAACCATGAGAGGCCTATTGAGACTTGGGAGGAAATGAAAGCTAGCATGAGGAGGCAGTTTGTCCCTATTCACTACTATATGGACTTATATCAGAAATTACAAAGTCTTACTCAAGTAGATGAATGACTACCATAAATAGATGGAGATTGCCATGATTTGGGCTAATGTAGAGAAGAATAGAGAAGCTACCATTTTGAATAGGCTGAATCGGGACATTGCCAACGTGGTGGAGTTATAACACTACGTGGAGTTGGAGGACATGGTGCACATGGCAATAAAGGTGGAATGATAGCTTAAAAGGAAAGGAACTCAGTCATTTCAAAATTTGGGCTCCTCTGCTTCATGGAGGTTGAATGGGAGGAAAGACAAAGGGGCTGTTTTTAAGTCCAAAACCGAACCACTAAAAAAGGTAAAAACGAATCCCAAACTCATAATCGTGATATTAAGTGATTTCGTTGTTTGGGAGTAGGTCATATAACTTCACAATGCCCAAATAAGAGAACCATGACTGCACGTATTGATGGAGAGGTGGAAACTGAAAGTGAGGGCGATGATGACTAGATTCCATCACTTGACGATGCTTGTGACAATGATGTGGAGTATCCAGTGGAGGGTGAGTCACTTGTGGCTAGGCGTGCTTTAAGTGCCCAAGTCAAAGAGGATGACATGGAACAACAAAGGGAGAACATTTTTCATACTAGATGCCACATCAACAATAAGGTATGTAATATGATCATTGATGGGGGGAGTTGTACTAATGTGACTAGCACTATTTTAGTTGAAAATTTGAATTTACCTACCTTGAAACACCCTAGACCGTACAGGTTGCAGTGATTGAATGATTGTGGAGAGATTAAGGTAAATAAGCAAGTACTGGTTTTTTTTTCAATTGGGAGGTACAAGGATGAAGTACTTTGCGATGTTGTTCCAATGCATGTGGGTCACATATTATCGGGCAAGCCATGGCAGTTTGACAGGAAGGTCAATCATGACGGGTTCAAGAATAGACATTCTTTTATAAAAGACAATAAAACCATTACTCTTGTACCGTTGACTCCAAGACAAGTGTATGAAGATCAAATGAAATTAAAAAGAATGAATGACTTGAAAAAAAAAATTTGAGACTGAGAGTTCAAAAAAAGATGATGAAAAAGAGAGTGAAAGGAAAAAAGAGAGTGAACAGAAAATAGAGAGTGAAAAAAAAATGAGAGAAAAACAAAAAAAAAAAAACAAGCGAGTTTTTATGCTAAGGCGAGTGCTATCAAGAGTTCTTTTTATACAAATCAGCCTATATTCGTACTCTTGTGCAAAGAGGCATGTTTTAATACTAACGAACTTGATGAATATTTGCCTAGTGTTGTTGTCTCTTTGTTGCAAGAATATGAGGACGTATATCCTAATGATGTGCCTAGTGAATTGCCACCTATTAGAGGAATAGAGCATTAAATTGATTTTGTGCCAAGTGCGACAATTCTTAACCGACCAGCCTATAGGAGTAATTCGGAGGAGACAAGGAACTTCAAAGGCCAGTTGAGGAGTTGCTAACCAAAGGACACATAAGAGAGAGCATGAATCCCTGCGCGATGCCGGTGCTGCTTATGCCTAAAAAGAATGGAACTTAGAGAATGTGTGTTGATTGCAGGGTTATCAACAAAATTACGATAAACTATAGACATCCCATCCCTAGGCTAGATGACATGTTGGATGAATTGCATAGATCATGTATTTTCACAAAAAATGATTTGAAAAGTGGGTATCATCAAATTAGGATGAAAGAGAGTGATGAATGGAAAATTGCCTTTAAAACTAAATATGGATTGTATGAGTGGTTGGTAATACTTTTTGGTCTAACTAATACACCAAGTATATTCATGAGGTTAATGAATCATGCATTGCGTGCGTTTATAGGCAGATTTATTGTGGTCCATTTTGATGATATTTTGGTGTATAGTAAGAACTTAGTATATCGATTATTTGCATTGTGTGCTTACTGTTTTGAGAAAAGAAAAACTATATGCCAATTTAAAGAAATGTTCCTTTTGCATGGACACAGTTGTGTTTCTTGATTATGTTGTTAGCGTGAAAGGTGTTGGGTTCTAAGGAATTAGGAACTAATGTATTAGAACTTCATTTTGTAATATTGGCAAACCATTATCAAAACGTTTTAGTCTTGTTTATACTTGCTCAAAGTATGTGGTTATATGTAAAGTTGGAATCAAGTAGCTGTAGGATTTACTGTGTAAATCTGCTTGGCTCGATCGATCGAGAATTAGACTCGATCGATCAAAAGTCGTGCAGATTGTTTTTTTATGCAAAATTTCCAACTCAGCCCAAGCCCGTTTAACATGTAGGGTTTTATGTTTTGTCTTAAGTATAAAAGGGAAAACCCTAGCCACATTTTAGAGTTGCTCTTTATGCTGTGTGTGTGAATCTTTTGTGAGATCTAGAGGTGGTTGCCTTCACATACACTTAGAGTTTTCAAGATTCAAGATTATGTCAAAAACTTGGTAATCAATTCAGTTGCTGATTCAAGAGCTTAAAGATACATAAGCGGGAGTACTTGTACTTGTTGGGAATCCAAGAAAGAAGTAGTCCGTGAATTCGAAACTGTCATGTGGTCGTGGTAGTAAGTTTCCTACTCAAAGTAGCAATAGGATGTTAGTGGTCTAAGTCGCTATTGTGTAAACTTCAATTCTTTCATAGTGAATTTAGTTTACCTTGAGGATAGCTAAGTTAAATCCTCCCCAGGTTTTTTTTACCGGTTTGGTTTTCTTGGGTTATCATATTGTTGTGTTCTTTATTTTCCGTACTTTACAATAATATGATGTTTGTGTTAACCTAGACTTGATAATTGGACTAAGTAATCACTTGGTTTATTAACTAGGTTAATCTGGTTATGTTTTAAGGGGTCTAAAAACAAACAAGTGGTATCAAAGCAGGTTGCTCTCTTGTTGTAAATCTTTTTATCTAAGAGCTGATCCTTGACTCTTGTTGTCATGGAACACGGACACTCTCTTGTCATTCTACCTCACTTTGATGGGAATAATTATGCTTATTGGAAAGTAAGGATGAAAGCATTCCTAAAATCAATTAATGAGAAAGTTTGGAATTTCGTTAAATACGGATGGGAGAAGCCTACTACTCCTGTTAGTGAGTGGCAAACTTCTCAAAAAGAAGCAGCTGCTTTCAATGGTAAAGTTATAAATGCTATCTTTAATGCTGTTTCTATGGAGGAATTCAAAAGAATCTCTAATGTTGAGGTTGCTCATACTGCTTGGAATATCCTCCAGACTGTGCATAAAGGCATAAAGGCTGTTAAAATTAATAAGTTGCAGCAATTAACAACTAGATTTGAAAGCATTTGGATGTCTGATGATGAATCTTTTGATGAATTCTATGCTAAGCTTAATGATATTATTAATTCTGCATATAATCTGGGTGAAATCTATGATCAACCTAAAATTGTTAGAAAGATTCTTAGATCTTTAACTGAGGATTTTAGACCCAAAGTGACTGCCATCACTGAAAATAAGCATGTGAACTCCATCCCTGTTAATGAACTTGTAGGATCTCTTTAGTCCTATGAGTTGGACCTACCTAAGACCAGCAAATCCAAATCAATGGCTCTCAAGTCTGTTAATGATGTTGATGTAAGTGGATTTGATGATGAGCTCTCTACTACAGAGATTGCTTACCTTGCCAAGAACTTTAGAAATTTTCTTAGGAACAATAACAGAAGGGCAAGAGGTAAGAACACTGCTGAACCTAGAAATTTTAGGAGGAATGATCTCACTAAAGTTAATAACAATGAAAAGCCTAAAGAAAAAGTTGGTCAACCTTCTAATAATTCTATGGGTCAACAATGTTTTGGGTGTCAAAGGTATGGTCATGTGAAATCTAAATGTCCTACATTCTTGAGGTCTAAGGGTAAAGCTATGGCTGTAACCCTTAGTGATGATGAAGTTTCTGACAATGAGTCTGGTAGTGATGAGGATGGAAACTTCATTACTTTCACTGCTACTGCTGTAGTTGATGAAAGTATTGTTGTTAAGGAGAACCCTTCTGATGGGGAACTCTCTGAGGATGCAGATTTACAAGAAGCCTACAATAAACTTTGCAAAGTTGCTGCTAAGAATGCTATGAGTGTTGATTTAGGCCTAAAGAAAATTGCATCTCTTAAACTTGAAAAGAAAATTTTGCTTGTGAAACTGTTTGATGCTAATGAGTTGTTGAATAATGTGAAGACTGAGAACATGCTTTTGTTTAATAAAGTTAAGAATTTAGAACTTGAATTATCTGTTACTAGAGAACAAACTAATAGGTCTACAAGCTCTAAACTTGATCACATGCTGAGTGTTCAAAAGTCTCCCTTTGACAAAACTGGTTTAGGTTTTGTAGAAAGTATCTCTGTGCCTGAACCCCATTCCACAAACTTTGTTCCTTCTTCTGAACCCCTTGTGAGTGAGGTTGTCAAAACCTTCGTGAGTGAGGCTGCTAAATTTGTAGAGGTTACACATCCTAGGAAGATTAGAGTTAATCTTCAAGAGTTTAAACCTAAGGCTCCTAACCCTTCTAAGGGCAAGTTGCATGATAAGCCTGCATGGGTTTGTCATTTTTGTGGAAAATCTAGGCACATACATCCAAATTGTTTCAAGCTGCAAGCTGCTAAACGAGCAAACAAACCAAAAGTATCTGTGCCACAAGCACAAGATCCGATGGTATTTATTGGTGAATTGGTAAAGGCTCTAAACCTTTATTCTAATCTTGGAGTTGGAAATCATTGTAATGTAAAAAAGAACTCCAATGCTCGAGGTGTATCTAAAAAGTTTTGGATACAGAAGACTCAATCTAATTGAGTCTTTCTGACATGGTCTTTGTGCTTCATCGCTCTACTCTTTGTGACCTTTGTTTTTTGCTAGTTTTTTGTTTTCTTTTTGTTTCTAGGACTTGCATTGCATAACATTCCTACATTTCATTCTAAGAGTGTTTTTGTTTCTTCTTTAAAAAAAAAAAAAAAAAAAAAAAAAAAAAAAAAAAAAAAGGAAGGAAAAGGAAACCAAAATGTGTTTTGCATTATTTGTCTTGGATTTGAAATCAAGGTTGACCAATTTATCTTTACATAACATGCTTTTGTACCTTATTTAACTTGGATGAGCTTATTTATTGCACTTTACTAGTTGAAACCTTATAATGCATGTTGTGTGGGAAGATGTTTATAGTTTTTGATCATATGATCTTGATCTTGAAGTCACATGCTTTTGATTGTCGGACTTGAACTTATTGAGAAAAGCATAAATAACTATCTCATCACTGTTTACTAGCCAATCATAAACACATTAGTGCATATCATATGATTCTATGCTCAAGAAAGTGTAGCACATGTATAAAAAGAACATAAGGTGTAGCCTCGGATTAAATGCTAAAATTGGTATGTACATTATTGGGCTTTAATGACTTCACAATCAAATAAAATTGGTGTATACAATATCCTGGCCATTTTAATAAGTTTCTAATCAAATAAAATTGGTGTGTATATTATGAGGCAAATCAAGAAACTTACATGATTGCAAGCTTTTATTCTAGGAAATGTGAGAGTTATATGATGTAACTATTTAGGTGATAGTCTCTCTCAAATTTATGTGATGAATTTTGTAAAAATTGTGATTAATTTCTATCTACATATCACCTTACATGTCTCTCAAGCTTCTGCTAGTTGCACACACTACACACGTTATTCTTTGCTAAACTTTGTACATGTTATTGTGTATGATTTTGTTTTGGCCAACCAAGTTTGAGAATTCCTTGAGTTTTGTGCAAAACATGTTTGCTATTTGAGAATTTCATGATAATTGATTGAAAATCTTATTTTTGGGAGATCTGGGTTCAATACACGTGTTTTTTGAAGAGCATTTCATCTCATACTTATGCAATTTATTCATTAAATACTATGCTTTGAGGAATTTCTGCATAATATTGCTCTGTTTTTCAAAAACATTGTGTTTTCCAGATTTTCGATCAATTGAATCTGTTTTTCGACCAATCGTAAATGCGATTAAGATTTTGCTTTGAATTTGACCCACTCGATCGGTGTTGGATCAATCGAAAGTGATTTTCGATTGATCGAATCTAATTTTCAATTAATCAAAAATCGTATAGAGAGTTTTTTAAAAAAAGCTTTGCTACTCACGTGTTTAAACATTTTTTCAAAACTTTTAAAAGCTCTTCTCTCTCCTTTCGATCAGTCTAAGATTCCAAGCAAGATTTTTGTCGTTTTTAGCCAAATTTCTTCAAGGGTTTTTGTCATCTAAGGCCGGTAAGACCTTTATACCCCTCCTTTTTTATTTATTTTCATGTTTCATGCATTTTTTCATGCATTTTAGGGAGAATGTCGAATCTATGAAAATTTGGGATTTTTGTTGATTTAAACCTTTTCTTTAGAAATTGATCAATGGGATTTTGTTGTGGGACAATATAAAACTGATCTTTGTGAATTAATTTGATCAATTTGATGTTTTGTGAAAAATTGGAATTTCTAGGGCTTGAAACTACCCGATTTGGGGGTTTTGTTCAATTGTGCTTAATTTGATAAAATTGGCTTGTTAGATCGAATCATTTGATCATTATAATATGTTGTCTCTCCTGGGTAATGATCAATTTGTTAGGTTTTGTGAAAATGATTTATCAAATTTTGGGGTTTTTGGTGTAAACTCTATGCTCAAGCCAATTTTGTGATTTTGAAGTAAAATTGAACTTATTCTCACTGCATTAGAGCATGCATCATGTGTTGATATTGTTCATGCATCATATAGAATTGCTTTTTTTATATTTTTCTGTGCTAACTTGCAGTCTGCCCTTGGTTTTTCTATTTTTTTTCTCTCTTTCTTCTGTGTCTATCTTTCTGATCTTTAGCATCATGTCTAGGAAGACTAGAACTAATAGGAAATCCTCTTCTTCTTCTTCCCCCTTTGATAGTGAGAGGTTCTTGAGTGAGAAAAACCAGGAAGCATATGAGAAGCTTAACCTTAAGAGGAACATTTGGGCTGAGAGAAAGGTTTTGTTAGATGAGCTACATGGTGAGATTAGGAGAAACTTTGACCGTTGGGGCTGGTTACCTTTGTTGGATGTTAATCATCCTCCTCTGACTACCTTGATTAGAGAGTTCTATTCGAACCTCTCTATCCACTCCTATGATTCCAACACTCTTGTGAGAAGTTGGATACAGGGTGATGAGTACACCATTACTCCTTCGGTAGTGGCTGTTGCTCTTGAGGTACCAGTGGTCCAGCATTCTGTCTACCCGTATGATGAGTCTCCGCCCCTTGATGACATTATGTCATTTATTACTGGTACTTCTATCCAGTGGGGTTCTAACCCTCGGATCACCTCTCACGAGTTGACTGAGATTCACTATCTTTTCTTTCAGATTTCTTGCCATTCAATCTGACCTAGCTCTCATCTTCACACCATTCCTTTGGAAAGATGTGCCTTTTTGTATGCCCTTATTTCTGTTGCTTCTATAAGCTTTTCTTATCTTTTCATTCGTTCTTTGATTGAGGTATATAGGAGTAGTTCTCCTGCTCATGCTCTTTTCTTCCCTATTTTTATTCACCGGATTTTGTTTCATCTAGGTTTAGATGAGTTTCTGGCATCTAAGCCTGTCCATATTATCGCTCCTATAGGTGCCACCTTTCTTAGGCGGAGGACTGCTCAAATGAGAGCAAGCTCTAAACATCCTAGGGTTGGGTCTTCCAGTGTCGCACCTCCTCTTCCCTCTTCTACAGGTGATACTACAGCAGAGGAGTCTACTGATCCTATTGTTGCTGCTGTTCCTCCACCTTCTACCTCGGATGATTCAGACATTCGATGTATGTTGGAGACTGTCATAACCGTTCAGGCGGCTCATGGTCAGCTTTTTGTGGACATGCTTGATGAGCTTTGTGCCTTGTGAGCAGATTTGGAGCATTTGAGACGAATGCCTCCGCCACCTACTTTTGATGATGAGTGATTGTCCTTTGATAATTCGTCATAAAAAGGGGGAGTACAAATGTAGAGTTTTTGTAGTTAGGGGGAGATTTTTGTTGTTTTGGAGCTGTGGAGCTTTTAGATTGTATCTAGGTGCTTCATTTTGTATTTACATTTTTGGCTCATGATGTATTTATTTGGCTTGTCCATGATAGGGGGAGATACATTGATTGTATATGTTTTTTGTTTCACATTGCTTATTGATTTATATTTATGAGGTTATTCATGGTATATGTCTTTATTTATTGTTATGTGAAATCAAGAAGTTATTTTTGTTTTACTTGTATTTTTCACACATGCGTTTGTCGAGTGTCTTAGGAAATATACAAGTTGATTCAGCCGTGCTGCTATCTACACTTGCAATTGATAAATAGTAAGTAGGTTGGATTTTTTGTGTTGGACAATATTTTTGTAATGGGCTGTTTTTATGTAACTTTGAGCACTTTGTTTAGTTTGTGTTTTGTCATGGATTGCCAAAGAGGCAGCTTGTTAGGTTCTAAGGAATTAGGAACTAATGTATTAGAACTTCATTTTGTAATGTTGGCAAACCATGATCAAAACGTTTTAGTCTTATTTAGACTTGCTCAAAGTATGTGGTTGTATGTAAAGTTGGAATCAAGTAGCTGCAGGATTTATTGTGTAAATCTGCCTGGCTCGATCGATCGAGAATTAGACTCGATCGATCAAAAGTTGTGTAGATTGTTTTTTTTTTTGCAGAATTTCCAATTCAGCCCAAGTCCATTTGACGTGTAGGGTTTTATGTTTTGTCTTAAGTATAAAAGGGAAAACCCTAGCCACATTTTAGAGTTGCTCTTTATGCTGTGTGTGTGAATCTTCTGTGAGATCTATAGGTGGTTGCCTTCACATACACTTAGGGTTTCCAAGATTCAAGATTATGTCAGGTGATCAATTCAATTGTTGATTCAAGAGCTTAAAGATACATAAGCAGGAGTGCTTGTACTTACTGGGAATCCAAGAAAGAAGTAGTCCGTGGACTCGGAGCTATCACGTGGTTATGGTAGTAAGTTTCCTACTCGAAGTAGCAATAGGATGTTAGTGGTCTAAATCGCTATTGTGTAAATTTCAATTCTTTCATAGTGGATTCAGTTTACCTTGAAAATAGCTAGGTTAAATCCTCCCTAGGTTTTTTTTACTGGTTTGGTTTCCCTGGGTTATCATGTTGTTATGTTCTTTATTTTCTGTACTTTACAATAATATGATGTTTGTGTTAACCTAGACTTGATAATTTGACTAAGTAATCACTTGGCTTATTAACTAGGTTAATCTGGTTATGTTTTAAGGGGTCTAAAAACAAACAAAAGGAATTGAGGTGGATGAGGAAAAGGTGAAGGCTATCAAGGAATGACCCATACCTAAGTCAATCACTGAGGTAAGAAGTTTTCATGGTTTGACTAGTTTTTATCACTGATTTGTCAAAGATTTCAGTACACTAGCCACACTACTCACTGAAATTGTTAAAAAAATCTGCGGGTTTTAAATGGGGTAGTGAGTAAGATCGTGCATTTATTGAAATTAAAGAAAAGTTATGTAGTGCTCCTTTATTAGCATTACCTGATTTTTCTAAAACTTTTGAGATTAAGTGTGATGCCTCAAGAATAGGTATTGGAGCTGTTTTGATGCAGGAGAAGAGGCCAATAGCCTATTTTAGTGAAAAGCTAAATGGGGCAGCTTTGAACTATCCAACATATGACAAGGAGCTTTTTGCATTGGTAAGAGCATTGGAGACTTGGCAACATTACCTTTGGCCAAAAGAATTTGTCATACATACCAACCATGAGTCCTTGAAGCACTTGAAAGGACAAGGTAAGTTGAATAGAAGACATGCCAAGTGGGTGGAATTCATTGAGACCTTCCCTTATGTAATCAAATACAAACAAGGTAAGGAAAATATTGTAGCTGATGCATTATCAAGAAGGTATGCCTTTGTCTCTCCTTTAAATGCAAAGTGATTAGGATTTGAATATGTTAAAGAATTGTATGCTAATGATGATGACTTTGCTAGTGTGTATGGAACGTGTGAGAAGGCAGTATTTGGTAAATTTTATAGACTAGATGGGTACTTATTTAGAGAAAATAGACTTTGTGAGCCTAATAGTTCTATGCGTGAGTTGCTTCTCATGAAGCACATAGAGGTGGTTTAATGGGTCATTTTGGAGTAAGGAAAACTTTAGACGTGTTGCATGATCATTTTTTTGGCCAAAGATGAAACGTGATGTGGAGAGAGCTTGTGCTAGATGCATTACCTATAGGCAGGCCAAATCTAGAGTCTTACCACATGGATTATACACTCCTTTGCCCGTACCTAGTGCACCTTGGGTCAATATTTCTATGGATTTTGTTTTAGACTTGCCTAGGTCAAGGAAAGGCAGGGATTCAATTTTTGTGGTTGTTGATGGGTTTTCAAAGATGGCACATTTCCTATCTTGTTATAAAACTAATGATGCAACCTACATCACTAATTTGTTCTTTAGAGAGATACTACGACTCCATGGTGTTCCTAGGAGTATTGTGTCTGATCATGATGTTAAGTTCCTTAGCTATTTTTGTAAAGTCTTGTGGAGAAAGTTGGGAACTAAACTATTTTTTTCGACTACTTGTCACCCCTAAACGGATGGATAAACTAAGGTAGTGAATAGAACTTTATCTACTTTGTTGCGTACTATAATTCAGAAGAATTTGAAAAATTGGGCGAATTGTTTGCCATTCATTAAGTTTGCATATAATTGAAGTGTTCATTCTACTACAAATTTTTCACCATTTGAGATTGTTTATGGTTTTAATCTACTAACTCCTTTGGATTTGCTGCCTTTACCAGTTAATGAAATGACTAGTTTGGATGGTTAAAAGAAGGCTGAGATGGTGAAGAAACTCCATGAAAGTGTACGACAACATATAGAAAAGAAAAATGAGCAATATGCGACCAATGCCAACAAGGGCTGTCGACAAGTCTTCTTTGAACTAGGTGATTGGGTTTGGGTGCAAATGAGAAAAGAAAGATTTCTAGCCCATAGGCAATCCAAGCTACATCCTAGAGGGGATGGTCCATTTCAAGTCCTTGAGAGAATTAATGATAATGCATACAAGTTGGATCTTCCAAGTGAGTATAACATTAGTGCTACATTTGATGTTTTTGATGTAGGTGACGATTCGAGGACGAATCCTTTTGAAGAGAGGAGGAATGATGAAAATCAACAAGCATTAAAGGATCCTTGCATATTCCAATTGGGCCTATTACTAAAGCAAGATCTAAGAAGATCAAAGAAGCACTTAATGGGTTGATTCAAGATATTTGGGCTAATCCTAACATAGGACATTCCAAGCTTGGTCCAAAAGAAGATAAAGGTTTAATAAATTTAATCCAAGCTATTGAGGGCTGATCTAACTTAATTGGGCGTGATTTATGGTGTGAATTAATGGCTGATTGACTTTCCAGCTCCATATCAATTAATAGATATTTTTCCTATTCTGGAGTTGCTAATTTCAAACCAAATCTATCTTAATTTTAGACTTCTATTATTTAGAACTTTTTTTATTTTTTTATATTTTCCTATTTTTAGTCATGTCTTATAAATAGCATGCACTCATTGTAATAGAGGATTTATTGAATAAAAATCAGAAAAAGATAAGGCTTTGCTCTTCTTTTGGTTCTTCAAGAACTGTAAACTTATTAGGGATTCTTCCTTGTAGCGTTCAAATTTTATATGTTTGGTTTGTGATTCAGTTATAATCATTGGGTCGAGGTTTGTTACTTATACCTTTGGTTCGCGTTTCATTTATAAACGTTGGGTAGGGGTTTCTATCAAAATCTGAATTTTAGCTTTCTTGAGCAAGTATTCCAATATTATTTGTTGGGTCTCAAAGCGTGTAGATTGAGGTTTGCATCATGTCCACTTAGTTGATGACCTTAAGTTTGAGAAAACGACCTTCTGGGTGCAAGTTCATGACCTTCCAATTAGGTACATGAACACAAAAGCAACTGAGAAAATTTGCGAAGTCTTAGGTCATATCATACCCACAAAGACTAGCAAATTCTGAGGGGGAGAATTTCATTTGGGTAGGAGTTTCTATGGATATCTCTGAACCCCTGTGTCATGGTTGCCTAGTTTCCTTAGGGAAAGATAAAGAAGTGTGGATTAGTTTTAAATATGAATGTTTGCCAAATATTTGCTACTGGTGTGGCTGTCTCGATCACGACGACAAGGATTATGCACTCTGGCTGGAAACTGAAGGAGCACTCTCATTAACCTAAAGACAATTTGGTCCGAGTATGCGAGCACCACCTTTCTCTACTTCACGCAAATCAGTTATCTCAATACTTGGTTTCTATAAGTCAAAAGTAGGGCCATCAACTCAATCGATCAAAACAGCTCAAGAAGATCCTATTACTGATCATTAGAAATCATGTGCATAGGGTACTGGTGTTGCCTAATCAGAGCAGGGTTCAGGGGAGTCAGTGCTGAAGAAGGATCCAATATATGTGCATTTAAGGCAAATCAATGATTTTTGGTAACGCCTGATTCCTTGCATGTATCACGGGATAAGTTATTCTCCAAGATAGCTGGCCAACGGAAAGAAAGTGAAAGGTAAACTCAAAATTTCGAAGGTGCATCCATGAATTCAGGAAACCCCATATATGGGGTTAAAGTCATTAATGAGCCACAGGGAAAAACAGATCCAACGACACTTAATTCCATTTCACACTTAACTCCTAGCCTGAATTCCTAGTTCCGATCTTTGTTCAATGTGATCTCTCATCTTTTTATAGTAGCTAGTTTTCATCTTGACCCTCCACATGGAGGGTGGTTGAATCCCCCTAAATGCTTGTCCCATCCCACCTTTAGGGAAGTGTTGAGTGAGCTATAGCTTGTCTTGGCACTGTTCAGGTGTCATTCAGCCATTAATCCGGCTGACCTAACTGGTGCAATGTATTCAATGCGGAGGTGATGGGTGCTTCCTTAACACGTTTCCCACTCCCTTTCCATTTACACTTCCAAACAAGGGGTGTTACTCCTCCCCGTTACCTTGGGGTGGTTACCTTTGGGACAAGGTTCCTTTCTTCCTCCTTGGGTTGTTTAGTGGTCCTTGTTCAAACCCTTTCTTCATGTAATGCTAACTATCCCACTATTGTTTCTACTTGTTGGGCCTATACGCTCCTCAGGTGTGCCCCAACAGTGGAGCTATCCTTAAATCCTCATTGGGTCCATATGCTCCTTGGGCACAGCCTAGTAGGGGTGCTGTCCTTGGACCCCCACACAACACTTTAACTAAAAATATAGTTCTTGTAAAAAAGAAAAGAAAAGACTAATAATATGGTAAAAAGTGGGTCTAAAAGTCATAATTGCGCCAAGTGTCTGTATATATATATATATATATTTTTCACATAATTTATTCTATCGTAATAAACCCCATATTCTTCTTTCTTTTAATATTAAAAATAGGATGCTAGTGAGATTGATAAATTAATAAAATTTTATATAAAGGAAAACATATTTCAAAAATAAAATTCAAATTTTAACCAAGTTTCATCAGGATTAAATTATAGAAATACAAGTAAGAATGACTAAAATTTTCAGTATTAAATAAAAAATTTTAAAAATGATGAATGATTAAATTAAAGTTAAAATTTAGTTTGGAGTAAAATTTTAAAATATTTAAAACTTAGCAAATAGAGATTTACCCAAACTGAACTATACCTTCTTTTTTTTTTTTTTTTTTTTTTTTTTTGGGAATAAACTGAACTATAGTTAGAATATAATTTTTAGATTCTCAAAAAAAGAGAAAGAAAAGAAAAAAAAAGAAGAAGTAATTTTTAGATTCTCTATATAAAAGGAAAAGAAAAAGGAATAGATGGTATAGCGGTGCACGCAGGGCACGTGCGAGAAAGTTTTGTGCCCTTTATAAATTATTTTATAGTCAGGAGTCCGGATGGGACCGAATCCATCTCTGTTCATCTTTATTCACTTTACTCTTTACGCCTGAATGTAATTGTATAGATCTATAGATCCAATAAATCCATATCTGCTTCTGTTCGATCTCCTTTGTTTTCATGAATCTTGTCTAGCTTGTATTTTCGATCTCCTTTGTTTTCGTGAATCCTATCTAACTTGTATTTTCACCAAAATCGGTCACAAAGTTGATTGCTTAGAATGGCAGAAGTTGCAGTCTTCGGAGCAATAACTCTAGTTGATAAGTTGTCACTGTGGCTCGTCGAAAGTTGGTTTGACTTCAAGCGTATTGAGATTGAAATTGAAGAGCTAAGAAAATGGTTGAATACTATAAAAGTTTACCTGGAGGACACAGAAGGAAGAGAAGATACCGAGGGTTTGAAGCTTCGATCGTATGTGCGGGATTTAGCCTTTGAAATTCAGGATGTAATTGAAGATCTCATGTATGAAGCTACTGAACGCCCCCGTCATCTTCGTCAGGCCATCAAATTTATTTATGCGAGCATGTTTTGTCCATCAAAGCGATTTTCCTCCCGAATGAAAGCGATCAAGTGCAAAATTAGAAGCATCGATGCACTTTGCATTTGTCCCCCCCACGTTCGTACGGTAAGATCAAGTTCCAATTTATTTTTGGGGGATGAACATCATGTGGGCATTGAGAAGCATATAAAGCCTCTTCTTAGTCTTGTTTGCCTTGAAGATTCAAGTGATAAGGTAATTTCAGTAATTGGAGATGCTGGCTCAGGTAAAACAACTCTTATTAGCGAAGTTTACCATATTTTGAATTCAAATTTTAATTGCAAAGCTTGGGTTTCCGTCTCACGCTCTTCTGATGGCTTGTTAGAGAAACTTTGTGAGGCACTGGAATTACCTCACAAAATAAATAAGTTGCGCTCTTGTTTACAACATAAAAGGTACCTCCTTGTTTTAGATGATATTTGGAATGAGAATGAGTGGAATTGGATTAAAAATGTGCTTCCTTCTAATAATACTGGTAGTAGAATAATCATCACCACACGTAAACGCAGTTTAGGTTCTTATTGTGCTAGTTCCAGTCATTATATCTATGATCTCAACCTTCATCCATTAACATGCGAAGAGGCTTGGGAGCTCTTTTGTGATAAGGCCTTCCAGGATGGTAAATGCCCGGATTTTTTGGTTGATTGGTCTGTGAAAATTGTAAAAAGATGTGAAGGATTGCCGCATGCAATTGTTACTATTGGAAAATTCTTGTCAAATAAGCAACAAAGCATGATGGAGTTTAGGAAGGTCCATGATTCCCTTCAATATGAACCAGATAATCCTTTTAGTCACTCTTTCTATAGAATTTTATGGCCAAGTTATTATCGTCTTCCGCCCAATCTCAAGTCTTGTTTCTTGTACTTTGGCCTTTTTCCTGAGGATTACTCTATCAAATGTGGAAGAATAATTCGCCTGTGGGTAGCTGAGGGATTCATTGAACAAAAACGAGGTAAAACTCTAGAGCAAGTGGCGTATGAGTACTTAGATGAGCTAATTCAAATGAGCTTGGTTCAAGTGAGCAGATGGTATTTAGATGGACAAGTAAGGAGTTGTCGAGTTTCTAATCTTGTAAGAGGGTTCATTCTTTCCGAGACTATGAAGGACAACTTCTTTACTGTTGTGAGCAGACAACACACCAGTTTGGGGGGTGAGAAGATCCGGCGCTTATCTCTCCACAATTGCTCCCCCTCTATATTACAAAGCAAGGACCTCTCTTATCTTCGTACATTTTCTCTGTTTGGGGGAGACAATCGAATTGAATCATTTCCCAGAAGTTTTTTCAGAAAGGTCAGGTTGTTGACAGTTTTAGATTTGGAAAATTCAGCCTTGCATCATTTTCCTGAAGAAGCTGTCAAACTCAACCTCCTAACGTACCTAAGTCTGAGGAATACAAAGATAGATTCAGTTCCAAAATCTATTAAGAAGCTTCAAAACTTAATCATTTTGGACCTTAAAGAAACTCTTGTCACCATTTTCCCAATGGAGATCGTTAAACTTCATAAGTTGCTCTTTTTGTTTGTTGGTGGCCGAGGCACATATCAGGCTGCTGTAGGGGCACAAGTGTCTTCAGGAATTGGGTGTTTGACAATGTTAGAGAAACTATCACTTATCAAGGCAAACAACAAGAACCAGAGCATTGTAAAAGAGTTAGGGAACTTGATTCATATGAGGGAACTTGGGATCACAGAACTCAAGGTTGAAGATGGAAAAAATTTGTGTGCATCCATTGAGAAGATGGAGCATCTTTGCTCTTTGTATGTGAACTCAGCAAGCAAGGAGGAGTATCTTGATTTGAATTATGTGACGAACTCTCCTCAACTGATTAATAGTCTAATTCTTGGAGGGAGGTTGGAGGAAATTCCAGCATGGATTGGTAAACTTAACAGTTTGTCTAAAATACAGCTCAAATGGTCAAAATTGCAGAGCAGCCCACTCGAGGCCCTTCAGGCTTTGCCTTCACTAAAGGAGCTTCATCTGTATGATGCTTACACTGGTACGGTGATGGAATTTAGTGCTGAATGCTTTTCGGAATTGAAGATGTTAGAAATTGAACAATGCAATAGGTTAAACATGGTTGTGATTCAAGAACGAGCATTGCCTAAACTTCAAAAGCTGACAATAAAAAAATGTGATAGCTTGGTCATGGTGCACGTAACAAAGAATTTGCTCAGCCAGCTGGAGGAAGTGCTTGTTCCACAAGACCTTATTAGTATAATAAAAGGATGAGAAGCGTTGTCGTTGAAGCACCTCTTTGGTATGGTTTGGATGAACAAAAATATTGTTGTTATATTTCCATGTAACATGCTGCCATGATTGCACATTCATTTTCTTGGATTGTTAAATCTCACATTTCTGTCAAATGAATTAGTAGTAGATATTTGGTTACACTAGTGGCACTATCAATGGTTAGTAGCTTGAAGGTTATAGTCCATTATTTCTAATACATTGAGCACAATAACTTATATAAAAAAAAAAAACATTTGGCACAATACATATTGAGATTCTTTCTTGTAATAGTAGTAGTAGGACTCCCAGTAGTATTAGGATTACTAGTTTGACTAGTAAAATAAAACCTAATACATACTAACTTGGACCCAAAGAAAATAAACCTAAGATGCTTAGAATTTCTTAGAAGATTCTGGACTCAACTAAATTTCCAAAATACCCTTAATACATGCCCTCTTCTGTTGTTGGTCTCTTTGCTTGTTGGCAAGGTCACTTTGGTCGCCTCCGCAATGGAGCCATTTGGAAGATCATTCCTCTTTGCTTGATGTGGTGTATTTGGAAGGAGAGGAATAGTAGATGTTTTGAAGACTCTGAGCGTGCTTTGCCTGACCTCAAGCTTCTTTTCTTCCGATCCTTACTTGAATGGTTCTCTGTGTGGAGAAACCATCCTCTTTCTATTTTGGATTTACTTGACCTTTGTAATTTTCATTCTTGACTTGCTCCCCCTTGTATACTACCTGTGTGCTTGGGTGTATCTTTTTTTCTATCAATGAATTCTTATTACTTATCAAAAAAAATACCCTTAATTCGCAGGAATTGTAGTAATTATAGATTTGCCCTGGATATGAAATTATGAATTGACCATAACTAATAAAATAAAAACCCAAATTAAAAACTGTTTTAACCCTAAAGACTCAAACTTAGACCATTAAAATGGCACGACTTTCACTTCAATTGGACTTCAAACGAGTACCCAATAAAATAATTCTTTGAATAGGTGAATTTGCAAAATAATAGCATATTACTCTTCCATGACTTCATCGATATGTTAATTGATAAATAGGAGCATATAAGCATTTTTTCAAGCTCTTGAGACAAGGAAGTAAGGTCTTTCTAGAGGTTGCCATCAGTTTTAGTCTTACGCTTTCATGGTGACATATATGTATTGGCCTGAATTTTTCTTTTTTAATCTTCTACATCTCAATTTTTATATCAAAAACCTCAATTTAGTATTTTTGAGCTTATGAGTTTGTCAATTCATGTTTAATGAATAGCAGGTTTTTTGAAGATAATGAGATAACTATGCTAGATCTCAAGTTATTCTGTTTTTAGAACCTTAATGGACTGGTTGTTGGCGTTGAGAATCCATTCTTTCTTTACTTTTCTTGATTTACTTGATTTATGTAATTTTCTTTGATATTAATAAATCTTTATTACTTATATATACTAGTGTTTAACCCGCGCAATGCGCGGGGTCATTTTACATATTAATGAACTTTGCAACCAACATAAACTTAGTTATCATACTTCCACTACATACATTTAAACTTGAATGATGTAGTATATTTAAGCATATAGTGTCTAAAAAAAGAATTTGACTTTAAGCAATTAAAGCTTGACTTATTTTGAGCATCTTGTCAAGCTTCTGCCATATAAAAAACACATTTATAAAATTTATACTTGGATTATGGCTTGCGTAGCACACTTTGCACTACAGTGGAGTGCTCTACAATTTTGGTTTTCAATACTCTGCCCTTTACTAATTTGCTAACAATTTGCAAAGATCATTTTATTTTTGAAGCATTTACTAATTTGCTTCAAGCAAGAATCTACAAAAAATAATACATAGAAACAAATTAAAAAAAAAAAAATTTAAAAACCACATATAAGGTTGAAACACACCAATTTAAAACTTACATGACAATTTCAAATACAAAATCTGCCATTCCTAGGAACCGCAATGAATCACATCGAACTAAAACTTGCATGACAATTTCAAATACTATACCTACCATTCCTAGGAACCACAATGAATCAAACCATAAGATTAGAGAAAATTTTACAACCAAAAAGTTCAAAAGAAAAAAATGGTTACAGGTTTATGGAATAGAAAGTCAGAATAATATTAGTTAGAGCCCTTGAGTTATGTATCATAATTTGTGTGACGGTTTGAAGGAACATATAAAAATTTGAAATAAAAGAGATATCTCTTAATGTTTATGTAGATTAAAATCAATTTATCATTACGGGTTTAATATTTTTTAAGTCATAATTCTATATTTGCATTTGATCCTCTACTATGTACTTAAAATGTATTTGTCCATTTGCTAATCATTATGTACATATATAATAGTTTGATGAATCATTTCATTCACACCCTTGTAAGGGATATATATATATATATATATATATATCATGCTCAGTAGAGATTGGTTCTCATTATTTTTTGGAGGTAATGTTAGTTAAAGATATATGTGCTAACTATTATTTGTTGATACAGGTTATGGGTCTCTTGAATGGTTTTTTTTTTTTTTTTTGTTAGAGCTTATTAGTCTCTAGAATACCTTAATAAGTATAAGTGCTTGTATACTTTTAGATCTCACAATCAAAACATGCAAAATCTATGAAATATAAACTATGTAAAAAGAACATTATATACTTTCAAATTTCAAAGTCCCACAATTTCAACCCCTCTTTAAAAATAAAAGAACAGGTAAGAGGAAAAACAAAACCGAAAATTAAATAGAACTTTGTAGAGTAAGGCATTGACAAATTTAAATCCTAAATACACAGTAAAAAAAATTCCAAAAAATATTCAATACAAATCATTTAACACACGCAATACACAGGAACATTTTACATATTTAAAATTCTATCAACTTAACATAAGAATATAATAAAATACATTACATTTCATCTGGGTAATGTAGTACATCTACTGGTTATTTTTTTTCTCTTCAAATTTTCTTCTTCTTCAATGCATTTTGTTTAGTAGCCGTGCTTCGTTTGTGAAGCATTTGAATTGGTATGCTATCATCATCTGATTTTCCTCTTTAGCAGATATGGCAGTTGTAAATAGAGAACTGCTGTCCTCCCTTGTTTTTCTGACAAATTTGTCTTTTGTGTCCTACAATAATTTTCACTTAAATTAAAAGGTGCTTCAAGAATTCACAAACATTTAATAAAGCCTTAAACAATAAGTTACAATTTTCTCATAAGCAAAATTTAGATTGCTTTCATTGTACTACATTGGCTTTGAAGGCATCATGAGAAGTTCTAATATATTATTTTTAATTTGATGAGAACTTCTTATGTACCAAGTAGGTGTGCATAGTAAATAATGTGCATATTAGGAATTCCAAACAAAAATGGTGCAAAAAAAAAAGTGTGTGCCACAAATAATTTTAACTGAAAACATTCTAATTTTGTGAATCTCTAGAACATGTTTGGAAGTATTATTAGTTGCCAACTATATTCTGAATCTCCCTTGGTAGGACATTTACATCCAACTTCAATTTTTGTATACACAGTCACAAATTTAGCTAAGTATACATACATACATCATGACCTATACCATTAGTTTTTTTTTTTTTTAATAAGTTTATTGCATTCATAGTACTATACTGACCTTGCAAGCTAGAAATTGTCAAATATCTTGAGTATTCTAATGAAAATTTATCTAATTTTAAGAAATGTTCAAAATTGAAATTTCTCTTCAACAATAAATAGTAATGTACCAAATCAATCAAACCATGTGAACCTCAATTTTAAGATACAATATATAAACCATATTGGATATATTATTGTCTTTAATAAAAAATAAGAATTTCTTTAACTTGGAATTTCAAGTAAATTTCTAAATTCTCATTCACATTCATGTCTTCATTCTAATTAATAATTTACTTTAAGTTCTAACCATTCACTTTTGTAATTGTATTCTACTGTTAATCAAGCAATCATATCAAGATTATAATGGGCAATCCTTTTTATCGAGTGTTTGTGAGGTTGAAATCTTATAGGATGCAATTATTGTGTTAGGAAAGACTACGTTGGAGAAATTTCACAATACAGCATCCCAAGGTAACAACATTCATGAAAATCGTAAGAAAAACTAAAAAATGCTAAAGACCACAAACCAAATATACAATTTTGTTTCGAAATTGTAATTAGTAATTATAGAATTCTTACATGATGAAGCTTGAGACAATAAGAGGAAAATATTAACAAAGATAAAGTATTAAGAGGAAAAGCTACGGAAAACATTCAACATACCTTTGTAATTTTTTTTTTTAATGGTATATAATGATATGTATGTGTACAATGTTGGTAAAGGTTTATAAAAGTTCAGCTCTCAAACAATAAAGAAATATAATTGACATTTCTATTTGAAATTGCCTCTGCTTGCATCTCTGCAAGTTCTTTTGCAGTCTTAGATACAATTTTCTTAGCTCCTTTGTCAAACAAAATGAATGTTATAACAGCTCATCAATAAGAGGAGGTACTTTCTTAAGCAAAGGCAACTTAACCTTACCCTCCATACAATACACAAAGAATTTTAGGTTCTTAGGCCTCTTAGATTTTACTATTCTCTCTTCATACCATAAAATTGAACCACAATACATGCATAAATAAGGTGGACCGAAATTCCAAGGTTCAGTAGATTTTCCTATATGAATTTTAAAATATGGGAACAACATTAATGATGTGAACAAAATGAAAGTCAAGTTTTTTTTTTTTTTTTCCTTCTTGTAAATTGAAGTAATTTACTTGGAAATTCTTCACAACCACTCTCATTATCTGATTCATGGATTCCTTGAAGAACATCACAACAACTGGACCTACCTTTTACCAAAGTATCATCTGTACTTATGTTAATTCTAGTTTCTCCAAAGGAATGGCCCATGTCAACGTCAATATCTAATAATCAAATGTGAATAGAAAGTTTTATTTTCAAATTTAGAAAAAGGAATGTATAAAGAACTAATAAGTACAAAGTGGCAGAAAGAGAAGTGAACCTCTTAACACATAAAAGTTAGTACTTGTACCAAGTGAATGCAACAAAGAACAATCTTTTTTTTTTTTTTTTAGCAATTACTATTCCCCTGTATTTCCTAGCCTGGGTAAGTTTATTTTGTAAACTATTTTTTCTTTCATGCCATTTTGTATTGGTTCGTTTCTCAAAACTTTGCAACCATCTTTTTAGGCGCGCTTCTCTTGCATTTTCCTCTCTTTTTCTATTTTAGTTCTATTTTTTTTTAATCAAGCATCAACAAAGGACAAAAAGTTACAAATTAAATAATAGCTACAAAGGGAAAATTAGGCATTCCTAACCTTTCAATTTAATTTAGTAGCTCTTATCCAATAGTAGCCAAAAGTCTTATAAGTCAGGGATGAGTGATCTACATTAACATATGGGGGAAAATATGTCATTATAAATACAAAATTCCTAATAAGAGCCAATATAAATGAGGCGCTAGAAACTGAGATCCTATAAGACGTGATTGTGTGCCATGTAATTAATTATAATTATCTAAAATTCAGAAAACATGGCAGGTTTATATAAATGAACCATTACAAATTTTGAATCAATACCAAACTCAAATTTAACAACATAGAGTAATCCATATATAAAACACTATTTGAAATTGAAACTCTCATTTATAGAGTCATCACCAATCACAACTGAAATCCTTCAAAATCAAGAAAACTTAATCTTTGTCGTAGACTGAAATTTGAAAACCATCTTAGGTCATATGCAAGGTTTGTTTCAAGAGGATCATAGATTAGTTCATGAATAAAGCGAAAGAACTTTTGGTTGTTAGTCAATTTCTATACTAACTAAAGCAATTCAATACCATAGTTTTTTGGCTTTAAGAAATTTCCAAGTTTTACCAAGCGGCGCATAGAGTTTGAAAGGCTCTTTACAATCTTCTAGGGAAGACTCCTTCCCATACATTTGATCATTTTGCAATTAACTAATCTGGGCTTAAGGATGGGGTATGTCTCAATTAGTTTTTAATTATAGCTCTACAGTGATCTTTGCCATATAAAACACTTGGCTGTTTTGTAAGAAGAGTTGGTAGATCAAACTGACAGGTTAGGATGACTTGACTTACCTTGTATTTATCTGATATTTTAGTTTAGATTTGGTTAATTGACATATTTGGGTTTGTATTGGTTTTGTTTTGCATATTTTTGTCATTTTTTTAGAAGTATGTGGATTCAATTAGTTTTTGTTTTGGACTAAACAGAACAGAACAATAAAATTCTATTAGGTTTTTCCATCAGTTTACAGTAACAAAATATATTGTTAAGATTCTCTTTTGTTTTTTTGTTTTTGTTTTAACTATCTAATCAGTTTGCCTAATCTGTTGCAATTAACTAATCTGGCATAAAGTATAGGGTATGTCTTGGCTGTTACTTCTTAGGCTCTACAAAACCATCTCTCTTGTTATTTTCTTTTCCAGAAGGATTTTGTAAGTAAAAATAGATGACTATATATGCTAGGTATTCAACAAAAGGCCTCCAATAAGTTTTTTTTTTTTTTTTTTTTGATAATTCAATAATAATCATGTATATTTAATTTTCTTGAAGCTACATTAATGATTGGTTTGCAAAAAAAAAAATGTAACTTAAATGCCATGTACACCACAATTGAGAAACAACAACAACAATAGAGATAATCTATAATGTGCCCCATCAAGATTGATAGGAAAATCATACATTCTTATCCACTTCAATCGGTTTCTTTAACAACATAAATTATTCAATAGACTATGGATGTTATATATAAGTAACAACAACATCAAAATAGGAACTTAGTGCTTCTTTCCACATCATAAAACGTAAATTATAAATGATAAAAATAAATTTTAGAATAAAAAACAACGGCAGAATTTTATCAAAAATTTGTGAGCATATTACTAAAATGTAGTTACCATTACCATTAGTGGAATCTTTCTAACGTGGAGACCATCAATTACATACAGTTGGGTCAATGCTTTGCTAGGAAATGGCAGAGTTTTTTGGACTACCAACACATACTTATTTATCTTCAGAAGACTAAAATTGAGTGATTTGTATGACTTAAGCTGTAATGAGCTTTCTCTTCTAATAATAAAGAATAACAGATACACCAGCTTTGTTGTCTTCCAAAACAGCAAGCATCATTATTTGATTTTAAAAATTCTAATGTTCGATAACCCAATATTGTCCATCAGAGAGATTATATAAGTCATTCATATACTGAATGTGATAGGCAGAGAATGTTCATTAGATTAGATAACTATAATTAAAATGGGCATAAGAAAAATGTTATCTTTTAACTTCAATGACTAATACATTCAAAGAATTTGAATTTGATGAGAACAACAATATTAAACCCCAAAAAAAAAAAAAAAATCATACCAATAATAAACACGTCTATAAGACATTTATCAAACAGGTATGATGTACATAGTACAAATCCTTTTTTTGTTGTTGTGATGATTGCAAACTCTCCAACATAATCACTAACTTATTGGATATCTAAAACCATATTATATTAAAACTGGTATTATAGTATTATACTATAGAAGGCATTGTTAATGGAAGCCTAACACAAATAACAAAATCTAAACCAATCCAACCAAGAAATTCAAACCTAAATCATATTCAATCCCCAGATTTATAAAATGAAAGCTAAAAAAAACAAAAACTTTACCGGTTACGGGTATATAGCCTGTCTCTCTGTGCCTGCGGTTCCGATAAACCTTAACCGAACAATAAACCTAAATAAATGAGATTGAAAAAGAAAAAACAAATATCAGCACAACACTCAATCCTACACTTATCTGATCCCAAGGATTTTGTTAAGATTAGTTACAGGAAATTGTTTTTAATTTCGTTTCTTTACGGTGAAAAACCAAAACTAAAATTCAAAATTTTTTTTTTTTTTATAATTTCAGTAAGTTATTAAAAAATAATAATAAATAAAAAAACCTATCCTATCAAAGAATTTAAAACAAAAAATCAAATATCATACATAAATCTTATATAAAAGAAAAAAAAAAATCATACCTAGATCTAAAAAGGGGGAAAGAAGGTACTGGCGGCAGTTCCGATAATCTGATGGTGGTGCGTATATGGCCTTACGGTGTTGATGGTCCATAGATTTTTCTTCTATGGCGAGGCTACTGACGGTGGTAGGAAGCCGGACTGACGCTGGTGGCAGCGACATTCACGAACACTATCTCTGTATCCCTCTCAATCATTCTGTGTTTTAAAAACCCAAAACAAAAACAAAAACAAATCAAATCTAAACCTGCCCAACAGGAAAACTCAATTAAAAGTAAAATTTCATACCCAAATCTAAAAAAATTTACGGTTTTGATGGGCCATAGATTTTTCTTTCTATGTGCTTGTGGTTCCGGTGGTCTGATTCTTCCCCTTTCTCAGTTTCTTTCTCCATGTCTCTCTCAGGCCTCATCGCCTCTCTCTTTTTCTCTCTTGGCGCCATACAAACTGTCTCTCTTTGTGACTATATATTTCTCAAGCCTTTCGTTTGTATTTTTACCACTCCGTTCTCTTCCTCTTTCTCCATACAGCAAGCAAGCCTGTTTTTTTAATTGATTTATGCGGTTAATTTTTTTATTTATAATAAGAGGCTCTTAAACGGTGCCGTAGATTTACCAAACAACATAATTTATCGCTTTTTAACTTACACATGGCAAAATTTTAAGAGGTCATTTTTCCTAACGTGTCAGCACCTCATTAAAGGCTTCTGCTATTATATATAGTATTAGATAAAAAAAAAAATTCATGTTTAATGAATGTATTTAAATAGAAATTGTAATTTGTAAATTATTGTTTATATGATATTTGTTCATGCTTCTTGGGCCAAAGTTTGTTGTCTACACTTTTTTTGCTAAAAAATTTCCTCTATGACATAAGTAATATATTATTTGGACAGATTTATAATGTTCGAAATACCCATATAATTTTTTTTCCATCCCAATATTATGTGAATATGTTTGGAATATTTGGACTTTTTTTGATTGTGTATGCTCACAAAAATGATTTATGGTTTATTTAAGAAATGGTTATCCATGTTTGAATTTGAAACTTTGTTGATTGTGGAGTCCTGCTCTTTCCATGGTGGAATAATATATGGCAATCTGTAAGCAATTGGTGTCATCTGACCTTACCCATAGGATATAATATATACAAATCTGTTCGTTACTAGTGCCATATGGCCCTGTCAAGAGGGATTAAAAATGTTGTAAGAGCCTTGTCTTTACTAGAGGCTTTCCTTTTGAATCGCTGGATTGTCAATGTCCTGCAATTGTTCATACATTCTACTATGGATTTATAGTTTTCTGTCGAGGATGAAAGAAAGGTCTGATGGGTTGGGAGAGGCAATGTTGGAATAATGTGGACAGTATTTTGTGGTAGTGAAGAAAGATTGGGAAAGGTAACGAAGAATTTGGACCCATAGGATATAGGTGGCACACACCCATTATCCTTCTACTGCTAGGAGCTGGTGGTAGTTGCTCTTTTATGAAGCAGACTAAGTCATTTGGTTTGTCTCTTCGATTGGAAGCTGAAAAATTATGTTTAGTGATTAATAGAGGAGTCACACCATCTGTAAAAACAGTGCAAAGAGGGTTGAAGTCTGTGAGAGCTCGCGCTCAGGCAAAGAGACAATTTTCAAAAGAAACATTGCTAGACAATTAATGTGTTCACCTCAAAGAGGGTTGAAGTCACAGAGTATTGAAGCCGCAGAACTGGGTGATCATAGAAGCACTGCTTATTATCCTAGAAAATACACACCATGAACCAGCAAATGAAGAGTTAATTAGTATTTGATATAGAAGCATTAGCAACATGGGAAACCTATAGAAAAGATTATCATCATTGAATATTATGGCATACCAATAAGATAGATCAAGCTCCAGTCACAATACCAAAAAATGACCCTTTCTTGTATTAGAGTGAGGGATAACGGTGAATGGTCTTTCAAATCACTATCTCCACTACACACAACTCTACATTTAACTTTAGCTATCATCCAAGTCCAGATTTGTAGTGTTAGTGGGTTAGTGTCAGCAGTCCCTGTTTTGTGGACAATGATTAACGTTTTCAAACATTCACAAATCTTACATCTCCATAATTACAGAGCATGCATAATTTGTCATTTATCTCGAATCTTCAGTTTACACAGCTCAACTAGGAAGTTTGTTCCATGCAATCTTCTAGATTAGCATGTTCAGATGTTCCTAAATCTTACTGCTCCATTATTTCTTCTATTCAATATTGGTTGGTTGAATCTGTAAGCCAATTGAGAAGTGAAATTACTCAAATGTGTGTAGGGTCCAAGTTACCTTATATGTTTGCTGATCTTGTGACAAGTGGATTTTGAGGATATTTGAATATTTGATGCTAATCTTCTTAAAAATCAGCCCAAATAAGTTCTTTATTCCACTGGACTGGACTTGCAGTGATTAACTCCAAGACTCAGTTTGGATGGAATGGAAAGAGGAAGGAAAGTACCAAAATTTTGCTTTAAATTGCACCTTGTGTTTCCAGTGGGGGATGGACCTTCTTTCCTTCTCAGCTCTTAGTTACAACAACATAGTAGCTATTGTTTCACTGGTTGAGAGTACTTTTTTTTTTTTTTGGGTTTCTAGCTTGTCTTGGCTAGAGTTTTTCCTCTGTATCTTTTGCTCATCTTTTATCAGAGAATTATTCTGAGGGTTTCTTCCCTGTTTTGTCGTAGGGTACTTGTTGTTTTGTTGATTAATAATGTTCACTGATTTACAAAAAAAAAAAAAAAAAAACTCTTGAGACTAAGTTGATTTGTACAGGCTTGGGGGATGCTTTGGTTGTAGTTTGAAATTAGGAAGGAATGGTATCGATGGGTCTTCCCACATCTTACACCCAATCTCATTACTAATTTTAGACTTTTATTCATGGGTATCCATGGTTCTTCCCGCACCTCACCACCCAGAATTTCTTTCTACTGCCATGAGCTCTTAAAAGGTATTTTTTAGACTTTTATTGCATTGAAGGGCATGCCTCTCAAGCATTTACAATTTAGAATTTTCACCCATGGTTTGTCTTCTCCAATTATCTTCCATATGGCAACCCATTCATTTTAGAACATGCAGATTTTTGAAAATTGAGAGAGGACATAGTATAAATTGGTGAGGCTACTGCTATTGGCCTTATTAGATAGTCCCTTGCTATTTCCTGGACTTGACTCTGAATCTTTTACACAACTTCATTGAGAGTGTGGCTCTGTGACTCGCTGCAACTCAATGGAAGACTGAGGTATTTTGAGTGGAAATCTGCTTTACTGGGGTTAACATAGGAGCAAATCTCTGTGGCTTTTGATTAATTAACATTTTTGCTAAAAATTACATTTGAATTCTTGGCATTGACAGAATGACTTAATGATAATTGAAATTTCTCTATGCATTATTTGATAGCTATGGCTGGTTTCTTTCTGCCTTAGCAAAGATTAGAAGACCTTGAGTGAATTTTAATGATATACACTGTTGTAAGGCCCATCCCAGAATAAGGAAAAAAGAGGGACCAACTTTAAAAGCTAGGGACGAGGAACTAGGGATTTTATCATGTTAATTGAAGAGAAAGAGAGAGACAATGAGGGCTAGAGGCAGTCATCCAATGTCCAAGCTAGATTCTCAATTAGGTATTCACTTTATCCATCTTTCTCTGTTCTCTATCAGAATAACCTTTAGGTGCCAATAATGGATTATAACCTCAAAATCTATTGCAAGTGTGTAAAACTTGTGAGATACTAGGTGTCGAGAACATGTTATACTTTTCGTGAAGCTGCGTCAAACTTGTGAGATAGGCTTGACTGCTTGACAAATACCTACGTGATAACTTTGCACGTTTTGAATGCCATATAACCAGCTTTAGGTTGGACCGTAGAGAGTACTGCACATGCTGGCATTGAATTGTCATATGAATTCATAAGCTAGGTTGAATTTGACTTTTATTTGGATATGATCTGTTAGTATAGAATATTAACTATGTACATTAGGATTTCCCAGAGAACCTTGATGGGTCCCTTTTGATGACATCACAATGTGGTGAGAATAACTCTAATAGTACTATATCTATGCTGTTTAGGGGGAAAAAAAAAGATGTTTGGGAGGATTATAATGGGGTAAAACTGGGCAGGCAGTAATTCTTACCTAATTAGGATTGACTCGCTGCAGAATGCAGTCTAACGACATTGACTTGGATTATTTATAATTCGATTGAGGAGTTGAATATTGACTTCAAATTTTGGTACAGTTGGTCAATATATAGAAGCTTATATCTTGAAAATTTTGAGATTTGTAAATTTCTTTTTTTATGTTAAATCTAGGGTAGAAGTAGGCTGATCTGCTGTGACAATCACATTAGAATACATGACATTTGGAATCTTTCACAGCAGGTGAGAATGGCCTTGTCAGTATAGTGCCATATGAGGTTCAGAAAATAGATAAACTTGTACAACATTATGTTTGAACTTGAGGTAGCGGATTGAAACAAAATGATTTTTAAGTCCTTATTTTCTGTGTTCATGTTGTAATGTTGATCAATAAATGTGAGCATATAGGCATTTCTTCGAACTCAGACAAGGTTTTTCTAGTGGTTACCATCAGTTAATACAGTATCTTAAATTTTTGAGGTAACATATATGTATAGCTGATTTTCTTTGTAAATCTTCTACTTCTCAATTTTCATTTGAAAAATCTCAAATTAGTATTTTTGAGCTTATGAGTTTGTCAATTTATGTATAACAAATGTACTTCAATAATTATTATTATTTGTTAACTACTGTTCTGATATGATATCTGGTCATACTTCCAGGGCCAAACACTTTGTTGTCTATAGACTTTATACTTCATTTGCTAAAGAAATTCACTTATGAAATAAGTAATATAGTTTTTAGACAGATTATGATGTTAGAAATTCCCAAATAAATTTTTGTAATCAGATATTTTAACTTGAATTATGATGCTATGTGAATATGTTTATAATCTTTAGTCTCAGACTCTGTTTTGATATGCATGCTAGCAATATGATTTATGGTTTATTTAAGAAACAGTTATTCATATTTGACTTTGAAACTTAGTTACTGTGGAGTCTAGTCCTGTTCATAGGATCATCTGACGTTACATAAAGGGTATAATTTATACATATTTGTTCAGTACTGGTATCATTTGGCCCTGCCAAGAGGGGTTAAAAATGTTGGAATTATTCACTCACAGGACTGTATGTTATGTGGCACATGCCTAACCATGATTGTTTATATGTATTTGAAAGATAATTATTATGTTAGCCAAAATTCATGCATTTTCTATTTGAAATAAATTATTCTATTTGTCCTTATTCCACATTAAATTTATCATACCTGGTGTTCGGATTTCTGTTATGAAATAGGGAAACTAAATCTTACTGTTAACTTGGCATTATGTATTTTGCTACTAAGTTGTGAAGCTCATCCATTTCTATTCTGATGTTTCAGATATAAAGCTTTGAGGGAAGAATTGATTCGTGGAGTTGCAGAGGCTGGTTTATTAGCTATTTCTGTAATGCTTGGAATTTTCATTGTACTTGGAGACTTTTGGTCATTAGAGATTGTTATCATGGTAATTGCTACATGGAATCGCTAAGAAAAAAAAGAAGGAAAAGAAAAATGAGAGTTAGACTTATATGTATAATAGACATGTTATGGTGAGGATAGTTTGTTTCATTTTTTTTAAAAAAATTAAGTACTAAGAATGTAAAGGTATTATATGTCAGTTTAGTTCAAAAACTTTTATTTATTTATTAATTATTTTTATTACTAAAAGATATATTTAGCTCAAAGTCCATAGAAATATGGATTTGGGTCGTGACTGTAGAGCTTCATCTTTACAAGAAGCTTGCATTTCATTTCAATCGCTAGATTGTCAATGTCCTTGAATTATTAATCCATTCTAATATGGACTTTTAGGGCCCGTTTATAGGGAGGGACGAAGGAGGGGGTGGAGGGGAGTAGAGTAGAGTTGGCTGAAAATAGGCTAATTTTAGGTAAAATTTACTCTACCCTACTCCTCTTCAATCCAAACGGATCATTAGTTGTGTCTAGAGTGATAGAAGAGTGGGATGGGTGGGGGGAGAGGCCATGTTAGAATTATGTTCATCAATTTGACCCTTGGTCTACTGGTGCCGTGAGTGCTCGTTGGCATCCAAAGAAGGCTATGATTTATCATTGCTTTCTTGATTCTCAACACAATCTCTTGGGCACATGGATCCTTTCCTTTGAAATCTTTTTGGTTCCTAGACAACCAAACCTGATCAAAGGATATTGTTAGGAAAGTAATGAAGTGATGACTAGTCTCAATGGATACTTATTGGTTCAGAGGAATGAAGTCTAGTTGGAAGCAATCTGTTCTTACTCTCCATTGCGAAGAGCCCATTTATTCATATCTTTGCTTGGATGGGCAGGTCAATGTTCCATCATTTTGTCTTTGCATTTCATTATCTTCACTTCACCTAGATTTTCTAGGTCTTCTTGGAGGTTTAGAAATCTCTATTCCAGCAATTGGTTCAACATCAGTTTTGGGAATATTTGTCTATGTTCATGTAGGGAATATATTTTTCAATTGAAGAAATCTCTATGATGTCTAATTTAGACACATTCATTAGACCATAAAAATTTTCTTCTTCTCACTCTATAGGATTAGCCAATAATCTAAAGCTCGAACTTTAATCAAATTGATATCACTCCTGGAAAAGAAGAGAGGCATATTTCTCCCTTACCCCTATTTTGTTCATTGCAACTTGGAACTTTTTTGTTATTAACATGCAATACTTCCTACATTAATGTCAAGCCAAAGGCTCATTTTTGTGCTCCCCCATGGCCGTAGGAAGCCATAGGAGACCAAACCAAAGCTCATTGAAAAGCTTCAAGAAACCCTACTTTTTGATAAACAACTACAATCATTCTTAAAAACCAACACATTGAAATATTGAATCCTCATTATAGAAAAATAATGTGAACTGAACTGGAAAGTAAAAAGCATAATATAGAAAATCCAGGGGAATATTCATATGCTCCACTTCAATTGGAACTCAATCTTCATCATGAATGACGTGCAAGTGGATTGACAGCAATAGATTCTTTAGTTTGATTCTTTGATTTTTTTTTTCCCTCTCTTAATTTGTTAAAGATTTAATTTCAAATTAAAAATCAACTTGATATTTCTACTTCATTTCCACACATTATAAACAAATGGTTAATTACAAATTACATCCTATAATCTTGTTTAAAATTTAATTTAGTCATGCAATTTCAATTTCATTCAACTCAATCCTCTAAGCTTCAACTTTATTCAATTTAGTCTCCTTGTAAGTGTCCATCAAGATTGCGCTATTAGTGACTCTCAAAACATCATAGTTTCATATTTTGATTAATTTATTACATTAAAAAATTGATAAAATTAATATATATATATATATATATATATTGAAAAACGAAGTTTCAATTTGTGAGAAATGAAGTATGGGAGATGATAAAGCTTGGGTGAACTCCTCTCGAACTGAAAAAACTGGATTTCTCAATATTACTTGTTTGACTAGACCAAGAGCAAAAGGCATGAAAACCAATGTTTTACACTATAGTCAGTACTTCTATGCCGAGTATGAATAGGCAGGGGGATAAATACAAAAGAGGTTGAGATTGCCCCATTTATTAGCTTTGTGCATTTGACTTTTGATATGCATTGTTAGATTCGGTGAATGAATTTCTCATTAAAAACCGATTGGTATCTTGGTTTGATAATAGAGCTATCATTAAGAGCGGACGCCACAGGTTGAACTATCTCAAAAAAGGAAAAAAAAAAGGAAAAAGAAAAGAAAAGAAGAAGAATTGTAGCAAGAGTTAGTCATAGGAGACATGACTTTGAAAAATCAACTTTAATACTCAGTTGGTCATTTTTTTTCCCAAAGCTGTGTACTATTTCCTTACATACCACTAAATTCTGTGGGATTGAGATCAAGTATAATACTTGTGGACGCCCCGCCCCCCCCCCCCCCCCCCCCCCCCCCCCAAAACAAAAAAAAAAAAAGTTTTAGAACTTTTGTTTGGGTTTTGTTGCTCATTAGGTCCTTGGCAACGTGACTTATATGTGCTTATGTATCTAGGGTAGTGTGTGTGTACGTCCATTTTTCTTATTTTTATTTTAGCAGTCCCCACCAAAAATTGGTTTTGTATTAGGTGTGATTGGTTCCCTAGATGTCTAATTTATTTTAAGTTACCTAATTAACTAAACCAAATTTTAAAGGTTCATTAATTAAGGTAAACCAAAAGTCTTTGAATGAGAGATCTTGGACTCAGACGTTTGGTTACATGTGAGGAAGGTGTTAGGCAACCCATAACACCTATCCGAAGATAGTATCTCATTTTAATTTATTCCCAATGTTAACTCTTTATGAAAAAATAGAATAATTGGCATTTTGATTTTTTTTTAAATGTTTTTTTGCAAACAATACACACACACCCACACACATGTGAGTGAATATTTACATATAGCTATCATGTGAATATTAACTTCAACAAAATATATACAATCAAAACATGTAAGATATATACATAAACCATGTGAGACAGAGCATACAAGTATACAATACAATAGCATGTGAGTATTTATTTATTACAGAGCTAGCATGTGGATACCATGTACTATACAAAAACAAACACAATACCTTAAAAGAGAGGGTTGGAAGAATAGTGTTGGAAAAACTGGTTTTGCATCTCATACAAAACCCACAGCGAAAGCAACATACAAAACCCATAGCGGAAGTAACACAAGGATCTACTTCATTCATGAAAGATAACATGTAACCTTGAATTCTAGAACAAAGAAAAGAGAGCGTACCTTGATGCAGTGAGATTCAAAAACAAAATTTGAGAATACTTTCAATCTTCATCCCAATTCCACATGGTGCCCAAGATGAGTGGTCTCTCAATCAGTTCTTGTGTACATTGATTTTCCTTTGGAAAAGTGTATATCCAAGATTCTATAGAGAAAAACTATTTTATCTTCTTTTAATCATACGTACATCTTAACCTCCTTGGCAGTTACTTTATTTAATAACTCTTATTATATAAATAACTGATTATCTAATTAGATTAGCCTTTTGGGCCAAAGGGACTAATAAGGCTCTAGCTCCAATGGGTCTTAGACTTATTTGTCAACTCTTGACAAGCACAACATTAGTCCTTAGACAATCATAACAAAATAAGAAAGAGGATTAGCTTGCTAAACTTGGCTCGTTGGCATATTCAAATCCAAGAAGGGAACCAATCTCCAATGCGGGTAACCTCACAGGGGAATCCTACCATAGAAATTACCTATTTTGGAAAATGGACCTAAGTGGCTAAATCTCATATTTTTAACTTGCTAGAGAGTAGGGTATTGAGAGGGAGAGAAGTGGGCAGCCTACTGGCGTGTGCTTTTCACTCTATCATTCCTATTTTCTTGCTCACTCTCAGTTATCTAATTTTTCTTTGTTTATGTTCTTTGTTTTTCTTTGTTTCCTACTTCTCTTTTTTCAGTTTTTTCTCCTATTCCTCCTTGTTCCCATTCTGTTGTTCACTATGCACGACTAAGGCCTTTTTATACTGCCTACCATGATAAGATTTACCATTTTACCTCTCAACTACTTTTGGCATGTTGTGGGTGTCCTTCTCGAACTGCCCATTGGTCCACTAGCTGCCTAGCCACCACCACTATCCTATGTTGGCTACGCCACGCTTCATTCCCAGACAAAAATTGTTTTGTTTTGTTTTCTTGCTTCCTATGACATTCCCATCTAGATAAGTGCTGAGTTTCTCTCTTACTAACTCCTATAACATGCACCTAATGATTCCAGCTCATGTTTGCCTCTTTTGGGTGGTATGTTATCCCAGCAGGACATTTGCCCCAAAAGAGCTTGAGCAAGAACCCTAGAATAGGTTTCCCTCCTTCTCCCTACCGCCAGACCACACTTTTTTTTTTCTAACTCATGGCCTACCGCCCTTATATTGGCTGGGTACAAGTAGGTGGTGCCTAAGTCTTGTGTATACTCCACCCCCATATGAGTCCATTGCTTGTCTAGTGTTCACGCGTTTGCCATTGTTTGCGAGTTTGTTTGGTCTTGCTGCATGCTCTGCTTCTTGTTTAACTTTTTGTGGCGTGGATGAGTCATTGGGTCTTCATTCTTTGCATCTCGTTTCTTCTTTGGGCTGGGTATTGCTTGGGTGTGGGCTTTTTCTTCTTTGATTCAGCCCGTGTCTCCTTTCATTTCTAGTTCGTGGGCTAGTTGATACTCCTGCCTGCCACTGCATTGTTTCTGCCATGATATTGTTTAACATTGTTTGTTGGACTTCCTTTGGGCCTGTTGTGCCAGTTTCATGTGTTATTCATTTCTTTAGTTTACATTGCCCAGTATTTCTATTGGGTCAGTCCATACAACATCTTGGGCTTCCCTGGCTCATTTTATTCCTTTGGGCATCCTCGGCCCATCCCATCCTATGGGCATCCTTGGCCCATTTTATTTTTCTTGCTTCTTACATTCTCATGGGCTTTTGCTAAATCTTTTGGGATTCCCCGGCCCAATTACCACATCCTTTACCTTTGGTCTTTTAAATCAATTTCATTTACTAATTCCTTTATTTGGGCTCTTTCAGCCCGTTTTGTGATTTCTTTCTATTTCTCATAATTCCCACAAGCTTACTACTTCATTCTTTAGGGTTTCCTTGGCCCATTTGCTTGCTTGGGAGCCAGCTTGTTACTTTGTGGGCTCGTGGACCATTATTCCTACCATTCGTGCTTAATGGTTTTTACTTTACTATTTTCTTTCTTCGCCTTTTTTCATATTGTTGGGATTCTTTTTCCATTGGCCCTTTTGCCAAAATATGGGCATCAACACTCGTTTTCTAGAGAAATGAGCTTAGCTTCTTAGCAAATGCAAGTCCAAAAAGGGAGCTGATCTCCAATGTGAGTAATCTCAAAGAAGGCTTCTGCCATAGAGATTGCGCACTTTGGAAAAAGAACCTAGATGGTTTAAACTTTAACTCTTAATTTCTCAGAGAGTGGGTTTGTCAAGAGGGAGAGAAATGGGTAGCCTATTGATGCATGCCCTTATTCCTATTACTTATTCTTTTCTCTAGTTTATTGTGTTTTATTTTCTTTTCTCTCCTTTTCTTGCTTGTTCTACCTCTACCTCTACTACTAAATTGTTTTTTCTCTAACTTATCTAAGTGCAGAAAAAGAGTAAATGAAGTGCAATAAATCGGTAACACTACTCTAAGCTATATGCAAACCACAATGAACAATAAATGTAAAACTTAAAGAGTAGGGAAGAGAGATACAAATATAATATAACACCGAGACGTGTTATCGAAGAGGAAACTTAAGTACTCAGCAAAAAATCTCTCCGCGACCCTCCAAGTCGAAATCGATCAATTAGTGAATAAGTTGGAGTACACGAATATCAAAAAGACCCTCCAAACCTAATCTACCCAATGTACTTGAGCCCTCCAAGCTCCTGCTACCAACGGACTTTTCAGAGTCTTGTCTTCACTAGCTTTTCGGATCCCGCAATTCCGCTTGACTGCATCCGCCACTCAATGGCTTCTTCCAATACTCCCAAAGGCACCAAAACTTCTCTCAACACTTAAAATAGGTGAGGTAAGTGTTTGGGCTAAGAACCTATCAAGGATGTATAGATGGAGAGGTGGGAGTAGAGAAAAACCAAGAGAATTTGTGTAGATGATTGTGGGTATGACAATCTCTAACTCTCAAGTGTTTTGCTAGGGTTTTCTCTCTTAAAAGAACTCCTTACAATTTCGTGAGTAATGAGGGTATATATAGTGTGTGTAAAGAATTTAGAAAAGCACTTTTCATTTTTGCCAAATAGAGAGTTTTGTGGGTACCTCGCGAGATGACCTTTCTCAAGAAGTACTTGCGAAATGACAGGCTGGCATGACTCTTCAGTTTCTAATCATGTGCTTCACATGTGGCCTTTACAAAGGCTAGTTGGAAATCACAACTTTACAAATGTAAATAAAATACCAACTTTTTGGTGATGCAAATGCAAAATGCTTCTTCTTCACCATTTTTTTTTGGATAGTAATGTAGCTACAGTCTTTCCAAGTAAGTAATTATAGAATTGTATGATATATGGATGTATGTATTTATGCACATTCTTATTTGAAAAAACATTTGTAGACTGTCTTATAAATTGCATTAAACACATCCACTTCATTTGAACATAAACATCAACCAAGCACTCCTTTTTTTTTCTGGAAAAACTAAGCCTTAGAACATCCAACATTTTCATAATACTGTTTGGCATGTTACAAACAACATCAAATTCTTTTTTTGGGAGATCCCAAAGAGTTACAAATTCACCAATTGCTAATGTCTAAGTGAATTCAAAATATAGATGGTATGGCTGTATTATTTACCTCTTTTACATATAAATTGGAAATTTATTGAACTCATATGATGGTGTACACAAAATGAAGTTGAGATTTATAAAGCATATGTAAGTATATGGGAATTAGCATAGTTTTAGACAATGAGAAAATGCAAAAGTGCAAAAGTCTTACGGGAAGCGTTGAACACTACGTACTTATGTTTATTCGCACATACAACAACGTAAGTTTGAGAAAATCATATTCTAGTAAATCTGTATCAATTTCAAAAGTGGACTCACTATATAATAATAATATAATTGAATATGATATAAAAATGATATACTATATTATTCGTTAATGTTCATAAAATAAGTTTTTTCCTATTAAGAGATAAAGGTAAATTGAAAATTGAAAATTAAAAATAAAATTTTAAATCCATAAATTTGGACACATTTAATTTTTAGCTTTAACTATTTGTGGTAATAACTTTAAAGCGTCATATGTTTTATTAAAAGAAAAGAAAAGGCTATGAGCACACACGCAAGGTGCGTGTGGATAGGCTAGTAAACACTGTTATTATTGTTTCTTCCAAAAAATTTTAGATTTATGCCGGATTTTTTGGGATTTAGATTTTTTGTGCTTTAATAGAATTCTAATTTTTTTTTTTTTTGGGTGGAAAATACACCATCTTCATATAAATATCCTATAAAAGTCTCATTTGATAATGTGTATTGGAAGAGGCTTCAACTACCAAACCTTGGAATTGTATGATTACAACCCTAGTGATTTTTGAGATGAGAAACACAGTTATAGTTAGTAGAGGCAAAGGAGGAGTAAGAGGAGGGCTAGATGAAGGACCAAAATATTCAAGAGGCAAAGAAGACAAAAAGAAGAAAATACCTATAAAGATGATGAGTGTTGATGTGATCAGATCAGTGAATTACCAAAATCTTTTGAAATTGAGGTATATCTAAACATTTCAAGTCATCTATATTTTTCTCTATACACACATATCTAGGTGGGTTTTGAACTGATGGTCTCACCATCTACCCAAACATGTGAAAGGAAGTGTCATTTGAGCCAAGGCTACTTGGCCCTTTCAAGTCATTAATTTATATAAATATGCAAAAGAGGAAACTTGTAGAAAGTTGAACCTTAAAACACTAAAATGGTTAATGATCTAACATGTGGTTATGCTATCTTTGAATTATTGATTTCAAAATGATTGTGTTTTGGTTGAAGTATTATTGAACTAGCATGGTTTGCACTGGAAATAGCATTTACACCTGTAAACCTTCTAATTCACTATACAGAAACTACTCTCCATCCTTCACTTTCTTGCACCTTTTTTTTTCTTCTCTCAAGTTTGTGTCTTTCTATTCCCCATTTCTCTTCTTCTATTATAAACTCTTCCATCTTCTTTAACAAACTTTAATTGGAGTGGGTGAAAGGTGAAAGCATCTCATGCCATATAATTGGACCATATATAGTAGCCTTGCAAGTTGCAACACTATTTAAATGTACAATAGGCTTGTATGTTTACACACATCCATGTAAATATTATGTTGAGTTAAAATGAATTGACCCCTTTGCAAATTAATTAATTACCCAAGTTAATTAATTAGTCAAATTACATGCAATAGCGTGGTAGTACAAACAAATCACCAAATAACTAAATGCAACGAAAAATAAATTTGACATAGGTGATTTGTTTACAAATGGGGAAAACCACCAAGGCAAAACCCCACTGGGTGAATTTAAGGTAACCACTCCCAAGAATCCACTATTATCAATCACAAACGGTTACAAGTAAAAGGAATCCCAGTACCCAATACCAACCTACAATTGAACCCTTACCCCAATACCTAATTGGACTTATATTGTAGCGTCAATCTCTCCGTTCAATGCACGAAACCTAGTAGGTAACTAATCAATGATGCACGGATCCCAGTATGTGACTAACTCACCAACTTGAAGAAGATGTTGGCTGCAAAGTTCTTCAGTTCATCAGTTCATCAATAATGAAGATTAAGAAGCTCCTTGGTCATAAAACTCTTGGTTTAAAGATGTAGTAGCTTCTACAGAGAGAATGATGAACAAGAGCAATTTTTGCCTTCGGTCACAATATGCATGTATTATCACTTTGCATCACCTTGCACCCTTATGACGGCTCTTTAAATAATCCTTATATATGTTTAGGGTTGTGAGAAAAGAAACCCTATACAAATACTCACGGATATGCATGTAATCAGATCTGGAAAACCTAATTTCGTAATTCTCGACAGATACAGCTTGTGTCGAGCTTCAACATTAAATCTCGATAGAAGTCTTTTTGTCGAGATTGCTATCAAGCTTTAATGAACAGCACTTCCTTCACTTGTTTCTTGGTCAGACTTGCATGGCTTCAATACTTAACTTGAACACTTGTTTCTTGAAGTACTAAACTTAACCTAGATCTACTCAATTACAAGTGTGTTTTATCAAAGGATTAGCCAATTACATAAATATGTCCCTAACATATTATATTAAAACTTTTTCTTGCACCTCTTTTTTTCTCCTTTTGGATTATCTTTTCAAACTTTAATTTTATTCCAAAATTAGAATACATAACATAATTGATTAGTTGGCTTTAGTTGGACAAATTTATAGCTTTCTATCACAGATACAGACTTCAATCCTATCTTTTTTTAATTGGTATGAATATTGTTAGTTGAAAGTTAAGTTGTCTCCATAGATTAAAGTGTTTGCTGAGTTTGTAATATATAGAGGAGAAAATGGAGAAACCTCATTCAATGTTAAAACTGAAAAAAAAAAAAAACAAAAAGTAAATATTTATTTTAATTAATTTATCATGTTATTGATGTGACACTAAGCAATTTATTGTCATGTTAGTTTATAAACCTGTTGTTGTAAAATTGTTAGTTGCTATAACACTTTCCAAACATTTACTTGTGGAATTAATAAACAGATTCGAATAAAGGAAAGGAAACTTACCCATCTTCTTGATAGCTCCATTTTTTGGATCATAGAGGTGTTCAAAGAAGAAAATGTGCTCAAAGATAGCAATGCTATCCAAAGATGGGGATATATTTTTGCCTCCTCAGTTCAAAATTTTCTTGTATTGCTGTAACATCCATTTTCAAAAGCAAGCATACAAGACATACTTTTCAGAAAGTAGGATCAAAAGTAGTTCACATAGCTCCTCAATATGTGATTGCATGCTATTGCAAACTAAGCATGAAATTGCTTATTCTCATCTTCAAGTTTCTTTTCATCATGTGTACTTGAAGAGGCTTCAACTACCAAGCCTTTAAATTGTACGGTTATGCCTTTAATGGTTTTTTCGATGAGAAACACAATTACAGTTAGTAGAGGAAGATGAGAAGGAAAAGAAGAATAACAAGAAGTAAATACTTATGAAGCTAATAATAAATATTAATGTAATCAAATCAGTGAATTACCAGAATATTTATCTATATTTTTGATTTATAGTTATTGAAAATTAAAAATGAAAATATCAAAACTTTGTTAGCTAAATGACTTATAATAGTATGGCATACGTCATCTGTTAGCTAATCAACATTCTTCAAAGGATTCTCTAGTGATGAGGAATGAGGCAATTCAAACTGGTATTTAGTAAATATAGATATTGCATACTGGGTAGTAATGGTTTGAGTTATAGAATTATTAAATGTAAGAGTTTTTGAGATATTGACAAACGATTGTTTAATTGTACCTAAACTATAATTTACACTTTCATATATTTTTCTCTCTAATAAATTTGCTATATAACTAATTTATAAAAACAATCTTAACTATTGCACAATCTTCTACTATGTTGAACCCTCTAAAAAGGCTAGAATATGTGAAAGAGAGGCAGTTAGATACTTTAATTCAGAATCAATTATAAATAATTTTAATACAATAAAACATAATAATACATAACTTTATTAAGTTAAAAGCTAATCTATAAAATAAAGTATTTGTTTTGAGTATGAATTTTTTTGATCTAAGATTTTTTTTTTTTTTTTTAAATACTTAGTTTGGTTCCCTAGATTAATTTCCAGACTCCACCACTGATCGTAATAGATGCCTTAGCTAGAAAAATGTAAGCTTTTTTTATTTTATTTTATTTTTTATTTTTTGTAAGGGCACATATCAGAGGAAAAGCATGCTAATTTTAAAATTTTGTTTATTTATTTATTAATTTATTTTTTGTTTTCAATTTAATTTGCTTGATGGGTTTGTGAAAGGTTAATATGCAGATAACTTAGTTGGAGGGGAATGCTTGGAAAGGGTCCACTCTCTTTCTATCAAAATGAAAAACACCATTTTTGTTGCTTTTTTTTTTTTTTCCCACTCTCAATGGCTTTGTATTTTATCATTAGAAACCACAAGTATTATTTCTTCCCCACCCCCCAAAAAAGTTTTTTTTTCTTACCTCCATAAAAAAATACTTAATAAATCAAAAATGTTGGGTCATTTTTGCAAGGTTGATCCTCGTGAGGAAATATAGTGACTACAAACTAGATTTGTTTATGTGATAATTTACTTTCTTTTTTGGGTTAAGAAAAATGTGTTAATTTACTTAATCTAGCATTTGAGTTTGGATAATTAAGTACCTTATTAAATTGAGATTAAAATTACCTACATTACCTACTCACTAAATACAATATGGAGATTAAAATCCACTACCATATCATTCTATCTCAATGAGAAACTAACTACATGTCTAGTTGAAAAGTATTGGAAGTAGGCCAAACTTGGTAGGAATACGATGTAATTATGAATTATAATTTGCTAATTTATAATGGTGATGATATTAAATATAACTTTAAGCAAGACATAAATTCAACATGATTATTTTTGTTAAGGATCTACTTGTTACAATAGCAAAATTTATGTACTAAATAAGAGAGAGAGAGAGAAAAAAAAATAGTTAATAGCAATTACATCATAAAAGTGTAGGGAGACTTAGGGTTTGTTTGGTTGGGGGATGGACCTGTAGGAGGATAGAAAATGGGGATAAGATGGAAAAGTAAAAGGATAGAAGAGATTTTAATTTTCTCTCATGGTGATTAGTTAATTGGTTGAGGGAATGGAAAAGTGGAAGGATGACTCTTTTGGTAAATAGAGAAGAAAATTGAGATGATGGAAAATGTAGTTTGAATAAATTTGCTCTCATGCCCCTACTAGATAAAAAATAAAGTAACAGGTTAGGTTATGTTTGATTAATGTTTTTAAATTTTGTTTTCAAAAACTTATTTTTAAGAATAATATCAAAAAACAATTTTTATATGTTTTCAAAATAAAAAACACATTTAGTTACTTGAAAAAAATAAATTGAAGCCCTCTGAAACCTAATGATGATACCATGAATACAGGTGGTCATCTTCTCTGAGGTTTTAAAGTTCCACAATATGGAGTGGAGAGAAAAAAAAATTGTTGAAATTCTATGTTTTGTTGCTAGTGGGGTTTGAACTAGGGTGTAGGCTCATTAATTGTGGTTCTCAAATTATTCTCTTTGTGTTTTCCAAGAACTATGAATAGAAAACATGTAAATGCTTGTTTTTATTTTCCTTTTTATTTTGAGAAATGAAAACTACTTTTTTTTTTTTTCTAATTGTTTTAGGCTACCAAACAAGTTTTTGTGTGTTAGAAAATAGACAACTATTCTAAAAGTAGAGAATTGAGAAAAAAAAAATAGTTACCAAACATACCATTATATTTTTATTAAAAAAATGGATGTGCACTACATCAAAAGAGAAAAAAAAAGGGACCAAAATCAAAATAAAATGAGGAAAAAAAAGGAGATAAAACAACAAAATCAAAGGGAGTGTTGCACAGGCATAAGGGCTATTTTGGTTTCTCCCAAGCGAGACCTTATTGCCCCCTCTTTTCTCTTGAGTTTTCTCCCCAAATTGGGGAGATAGCATTTTGGTGCGCTCGGGGAGAAAGAACAATTCATGTCTTTAGTTGAAAATTAAATAATAATTGTAATGTGTGTGGAACACATTTTGTTAGTTGTACTCAATAAAATCTTAAAAGTGAGGACTATTTGCAAATTAAACTAACAAACTCAATTATGATAATCTTGTTTGTGGTCTTTTGTCGATTTTCCACATGTTTAAATTTGATTGAACTTCTTTGTTGACCTAGGTTTAGTTCTAGGAGCAAATTATGCAACTCACATCTACAAAAAATGATGAAGGCTAGTAGTGCATCTTGAGGTTATGTGATACATATCAAACTTGAAAAAGAGAAGAAAGACCTCAACTTTGAAAGAAATGATAATTAAGAGTTTGTAAGGTTGAATTTATTCAACTATGTGTTGGTTTTATTCCATGCCAAATTTGCTTGTAATTCAGCATTTAGAAACCCTGTATTTAGGTGGGAATAATGTAAGGGTTGTGTGTGAGAGAGTGTGAAGAGTTGATCAAGTGTGTGCAATCAGGAGGCAACTCGCGATTGGATCTCGCTACTAACTCACGAGTGGTGACTCGCCCATGTATGCGTAATTAGAAACTCATAAAGAAGTTCCATATTTGCTGAATGTATTTGAAAATGCAAGGGTGTATAAGTGTATAAGTATATGAAGGTTTTATGTTTTCTTTCTCTCCTAATTAGTCATTTTTCCTTATGTTGGAATCCTTCTTGTTGTTATAATGAAGCTGAAGTCACACAAAGACCTTCTAAACTTGAGGAAGATCAATTATATTTTCTAGGTATTAACACTCATTAGCATTGAGCAATGTCCATCTTGAAAAGGATAACATATTCTAATTTCTCTCTAGAAATGGCAATCTAAGTGCCATGTCCTAATTTGCTAAATTTAAGGGATCAAGATAATTAGCATTAAATAATGATTGATTCCAATTTAATGAAAAATGGCTACATGTCATGGAAGAATGTTTATTCAACAGACATGATATTCTTTTTTGAGTCTTATATGTGTTGAGAGACTTTTTAACTTATGGAGTCCTCTCTTGATAATTACTTTCATATATGTTTTAACCTCATTTGAAAGACTTCTTACTTTCTAGTGCGCCTAAACTTTATGTGAAATTACCCTTTCGCCCTCTAATCCACAGTTCTTAATTTTTCTTTTTGTCGGTTTCTCTTGCACTGGTGGGTATGGTCCACCCCACATATTGAAAAAGAACATAAGTAAACTAAATATTGGCCCAGCTGTGGGCCCTAATTTTCCGTTTAATTGGATTCGTTGGCAAATTTTGACAATTGCATGGGCCATATGTGTTATGGGCTTTAAATTACTGGTGATGATGTTTATGGGCTTATTTTTAATTTGTTTACAATTCTCTCATTCAAGCCATTGTCACTTCAGGCATCTACATGTATATAAAACCGAAACTTTTGAAACTTCCACAATTTTCCACGTCAGCACAATATTTAAAAATAATTTTTTTTTGATAAATTTTAAAAATAAAATTAAAAACTCTTTTCACTAAAAAAAAAAAAAAAAAAAAACCGGATGCTTATCTAAAAAAAAAAAGAAGCGTTAGACACAAACTCAGCTTTGGAAACATGATTGGAGTCTGCAAGAGAATACGCAGAAACCCCAAAAACTGAAAACCCTAGACCCAAATCCTTCTTCTTTGTCTCCACTCCCATCTGACTGGATGCTTATCTTAAAAAAAAAAAAAAAAAAAAAAAAAAAAAAAAAAAAAAAACGTTAGACACAAACACAAACTCAGCTAGGAAACACGATTGGAGTCTGCAAGAGAATACGCAGGAAACCCCAAAACTGAAAACCCTAGATGCAAATCCTTTTCCTTGGTCATCACTCCCATCTGAGTCAATCTCTTTTCGGCAACGGTAAGCGATCAAAACCCTGCTCTATAAAAAAACAAAAATTCTAATTTAATATACAAAAATTTTGATTTTCTATTTTCTGATCTATTAGATAAAGAGGTTCTTGTGTGTTTTTGTTGTTGGAATTCTGGATTTTAAGTTTCAATCTTGGAATTCAATCTCAAAGTAAGCAAAAATAGAAATACGTGTTTGATCTTATTCTCTCTCTTATATACCTACCCTTGTTTTTGTTGTATATTTGGGTTAGAGTTATAATATACATACATATAAGTTTATATCTTTCAATTGATTTTTTGTCTATTAAATGGATCATAATATGCTTTTTATGTCGTTTTGGTTTTCAAAATTTGTAAAATATACTCAATTGAGAAAATTTTATATTGGGTTTTTTTTTTTTTTTTTTTAAATGGTTTATTACATTCTGTTTGCAACTAAATTGTGTATTGTAGTTTTAGCTGTGTTTCTCTTTGTATCTGTAATTGAGTTTGTGCACACACTTAGATAAGTCTTTGGGTTTGGAACTCTGTAATTGAGTTTAGTATAATCAATTTGATTTTTTTTTTTTTTTTGGTTGTTGTTGTGGAAACTGAGCTATGGGTTTCAATTTGTTTAGTTGTGTTCTGTTTGTGCGTATATGTGTACATACTATGTATGTATTTAAGCTTCGCTGAAATTAATGCTATGTATTTCATATTGTTCTGTCGGTTTTGTATTTCGTGACTAGGTTTTTGTGTTTGTGTGGTTGGTTTCAATGTTTTGCTTAATGAAATGATTTGGGACATGAAATTTTCTGAACTCTATTTTTAGTTTTTAACTGCCTTGATTTAAAGCTTTGAGAAATTCTGATTTGTTCACTTGATTGTGGTTTACTTTTATGCCAAAATTGATATAACTACACTAAACTTGATTTAAAGCTTTTTTGAGTTGTGCTTAGAAAGTATGTATTTTCTTTTATGCATGTTGTAGACATTCATTACGTTGAGTTTAGACATTCATAACATTGTTCAGATTGTGTGTTGCAACACAATCTAAATTTTATATGTTGACGATGCTATGCTACCTTAGCGAAATTGGTGTGGTAGATTTTTTGTAGGTTGTGGGTAGATTTTTTGTAGGCCATGTGACCCAAGTGTAAAAAACTTTTTTCAACACAAATAGAAAATTGTAGAGTGTAGCTTAACATTGTTAAAATTTTAGAAGCAGAAAGTTGTAAGTCAGACTTAATGTTGATTGAATTGAAGTTTTAGCTGTGTTTCTCTTTGTATTTATAATTGAGTTTGGAACTTTTTAACTGAGTTTAGTAGTGTGTTTTGACTATAATATTTTTTGAAGTGAGTCACATCTTCAATATTTTAAATAGATATTAAAATGGTGATAATCAATTTGATTTTTTTTTTTTGGGTGGAAACTGAGCTATGGGTTTGAATTTGTTTAGTGGAAACTAAGCAAAATTGGTGTGGAGTACGTTGAGGTTAGACATTCATTACATTGTTCAGATTGTGTGTCGCAACACAATCTAAATTTTATATGTTGAGGATGCTATGCTACCTTAGCGAAATTGGTGTGGGTAGATTTTTTGTAGCCCATGTGACCCAAGTGTTTAAAACTTTTTTCAACACAAATAGAAAATTGTAGAGTGTAGTTTAACATTGTTAAGATTTTAGAAATGCCCATGAGCACAATGTTGGTTAGTTTTTCAGATTTGAATATTGTTAAGATTTTTTGTCTTCAAACACATGAACGCATGGACATGCAAGGTATGATGCAGTTGACACATTGATTAGATAAGATACATTCAAATACTTGCAAGGCTGCAAGACTATAACTGAAAGTAATTGCATAAAACAAAATGGAATTCTTAAATCAATTAGAGGATTTAGTTTAGGCTTTTGCTTTTAATTTCTAGGTTCCTTTGCCTCTATAAATTACTGGTCACTATGGAAAACATGAGTTGAATTTAGCTGACAGCAGCAACTATGGTGATGCAGGTGATTGTTTTTTCATTAGATAGAAACATTGAAATTTTTATGCTAATCTCTTTAATTCTTGAAGCAAATAACATATATAGGAATATTTCTCATTTTTTTTTTAAGAGGGTAAGCTACTTGCTATCACAATCAAATTGTTTGATTGATGCCTCAAAAAACTGTGTTTGAAGTGGTGCTGATGGGAGCAGATTTCTCCTTGATCATCAACTGCTATCTCTACAATTTTATGCGTGTGGCTTTCCTTGCATCATTCCATTCTATTTGATGTAGTTTTGGTTTATTATTTTGTCTTTACTACAATCAATGATCACTAAATCATAAGCGGAAACACATTTAGAATATATTACTAAATCAGTTACCTATTTAAATAATTCTTGGTAATTCATGTTGACAATGACATTGATTTTGGGTTTTTGCTCATTTAATTGGATGTCTAATACCATCCTATCTTAGCAACTCGATTCATGAGAAATTCAGGAAAATTGTTGGAACTACCTTGCTTGAGATGGTTTGACTTTTTTTTTCCCCTTTTGGATTGTTTTTTAAGCCTTTGTGAATTGCACTCAGCATGCCTTTAGTTTTGGTTTGGCATAAACTTGAAACAAAAGCCATAACTATCTAGATTTTTGGCTTTTGTATTCTTAATGTTTGAGGTCTCAAGTCATGTTGTATTTATATATGGCAAAAGATAGTACCATTTTCCACCTTAGCACAATTTGTACTAGTATTTTTTTATATAACTTGGATATATTGAAGTTTTTTTGTGTGTGAATAATCTATTTTGTTATTTATTTCTTTAATTCATGATGAAAACCAATGGAATACTTATTTTCATGAAGATTATAGAAATGTTGAACTTTTTTAATAATTCAATAGTTTGGGTGGGGTTATTATGAAATTTATTGACATTAAGAGTGTTTGGTTTTACATTGTAAATATTTGATGTATTGGTATAATTTGGTGTTATTCTTGATACTAATTTGGCAAAAAATTAAGTGGCTTGAAGAAGTTGAGAAAAGAGAAGAGCCTAAGAAAGGGAGGAAATACATTCTTGAAAAGCATTGGATAAAGCTTGAAGATGTAAGCACAATTGTATATTACTTATTAAACCAAATGTAAGAGCACATTATGATTATTGTAATATATTACTTCATAATATTTGTATTTATCTCATTTTTAATATTACTTCATAATATTACATGTGTCATCTTATATTAGAGACAATTTAGCTTTCAATAATTGAAATTTAAGAAATGTTTAAACCTAAACATGTTAACATTTGATTTAAAACAACCCGTACATCACACGGGTTAGCGACTAGTTTCTTATAAACCATAAAATTATCACTGTTAAGACTAACAAAAACCAACAATGTTGTGCATTAGATAATTTATATAAAACGGGTCCAGTTGGGCCCAACCAAGCAAGCCATATTGAACACAAATGGCACCGGCTCGTTATCCTTCCACTGCAAAGAGCGGAGAGTGGTCGCTGCTCTGTGAAGCCAGCCTCACGCATTCCCCTTCACTTTAGGAAAGGCTGGACCCAGAGCTTTTTGCCACCAGCTCGCTTTCACCCAAAGCCATTGATTCAACTCTTTGCTTGGAGCAGGCGAGCCAGCGTGAGCCAAAACCCCCCACTTGACCAAGCTTGGCTGCAGGTGCATTGTTTGAAAGCTTATAAACGTATACGTTGTTGTTCGTTTAGTCGATGTGGGACTGCTACCTCATTGTCTCCACTTCACCTGGTGCTTTGAGGTTTAGCAATCTCTATTCTAGCAATTGATTTTTGACATCATTCATGGAAAAAAAGAGGCATAATCTCACTTGTTTTATTCCTATTTTGTTCATTGCAAGCCTTTTATGTACAGGGATCAATAAATCTTCCATTAAAAACCACGTAATATTATTTGGGTCGGGTCGTCGAACCGGATCAAACAAACTAGGCTCCACAAAGCCCAACATACTGTTTAGCAAAGGAATTAGAGATTGCATGAAAACTTCCAATTCCAAAAGTCAATAGGTTAAGATTGGTCACTAGTTAACTGATGATTTAGGTCCATTGAAGACCGGTTTGTGTTGTGCATAGACAGATATGACTGTTAATGTTGAGGGCTGAAATCAATTTGTGTAGAATTTAACTATAACATCCCAAACATAGATATTATTTCCTTATTTGACTTGCAGCAATGGACAGGTTGTTTCTTCTTATTGTATAAGAAGCAAACCTGTCATACAAAGGAATAGACATTGCCATACACAATTAGAAGGTTTTAATCAAGAAGTATCCATCACATTGCAAACAAATGTCGTTAACTGCTATGATGGAGTAGTAATTTTTATGTTCTTCCTTCAATTCTTTTGTTTGGATTGATGAAGAACGGATAAAGACCCAAAGACAAGAAAGCCTCACTCCTGAAGGATGTGGAGAAACAAAAAACAAAATAGAAAGGTCTTTCAACAATCTGCTAGTCAACTACCATTCCCATGGCAATATTTTTGCAACTTTGATTAGTATTAATTCCATTGCTACACAAATTATAAATTTTATGATGGAAGCTTGTCTATACAAAAATGGTTACCTTGTTAGACCAGCAAATTTGTTACAGGACCAATGTCCTTGATCTAGAACCTAGTCTGTATAATCGAACACATACACAAGTACACCTGTTTCCAGCATGTAAAGCTTTTTTTTTTATTTTTTATTTTGTTACACCACAAAAGAAAACACATACTACGGTTCCACATGGTTTATAAAAAAACAAGCAGTTTGGTTAGCCCATTTTCTAATATGATCCATTAGCAAATCATTAACTACAATGCACCCTATTGCTCTTCCTGCATCTTTCCAATGATTGATTTCTTCGTCTAGGATTGAATCTCTCCGGATTATATGCTGCTTCCTTGTCCGCCTTGGTTAGAATCATCATGCTTGTGAATCCCCTCCCAATTGCCTGTTGTATTGCTTCCATTGCTGCCAACATTCCAGAGGTGTTTCCAAATTTTCCCTTTGTCCGTATTGTAGTTTGTATCTTGATTAGAGTTTCCATTATCAGTTGGTATCCCTTCTTGACAGTATATGTGCCAGAAAAATAAAGGGGGCCAGATGAGCTGGTCTTCCCCCACATTTTTGAGATGGGGATTGAGCTGATTTGCTTGGCTTCCCCAAAATTTTAAACCTGGTTCAATAATTGTTGATTCCATACTCTGGAGGAGTTGTCTATAAGGTTAGAAACCCTTGTGATGCCTAATTCTTGGAGTTGAGAAGAGGTGAATTTGGAGGGAACCAAGCAGTATGGTAAGATTTCAACGAATGGTTAAAAGTAAAGTAGAATACCTGTCGACACCTAACCTCGAAATGGAGAACCGTTGGGCCTTCGTTCGACCACACGCCGTGGCGATGCTCCCATGTGCGCGGGGCCTGTTGGAGGCCCCTCTCGATGATGGTGTGGTTTGCGTGAAGCTTCAGGTGCTCTCTCTTTTGGTGGAGGAAGGTAGGTCTACCTTTGGAGGGGTGGCAGGAATTTTGGCCAAATTTTAAGGGAATTACCAAAGGTAAGTGAAGTCGCTACCAATCATTGGGTTTTTCTAAGGTGTGATTGGTCACCTGTTTCTAGTTGATTTTATTACCAATCCTAGGCTAAGAAAAAGGGCATTTTTCCTAATCTAATGTGGATGGCAAAAAATCTTGATTCTTGAGTCCGGAAGTTTGGTTACGTGTGGGGAAGGTGTTAGGCACCCCATAACGCCTGTCCAAGGACAGTCCATTGTTTTGATAAAACCTTAATTTTCGGAAATTTGCAGTAAAAACATGATTTTGGCATTGGCTTTCGGGGCTTTGCATGCATGGGGGTTTTGAGGTTTGGCTTTTGAATGGGTGTGGTCCCAATCTATGCTTTCCTAAGGTATTTGGGTAAAGTACCAAATTTTCACGGCGAAAATCTGGCGACATGTCACCTTACTTTTGCGGCGGAAATTAGGCATCGCTTTGCCTCAGGTGACATGGACTGTGACAATCACACCGGAAGGGGGGAGTAGGTATATATATACATACATCATGCACAATGCAAGCACACAGAGCAGGAAAGTAAATGCCTACATCCCTAGAGCATGGCCCAAAATATAGGTGTAGGAAAGTAAACATGAGTCGCCATGCTCTAGAGTTGAGGACGAATGGTACATGGCATGACATACCTAATACAATCCATCTAAAAGAGAAAAGAGGGAGAAAGGAAGGGGGTTTAAAAGAGTACATAACCAAATGGGTGAAGCTAGACTCCTAAATCTATTGCATATAGCCGCTTGGCTTATATCCACATGTTCGCATCCTCACCCTTTTTGCTTGCGCCTGGGAGACAATGCCCTAGCACCATGTGTCCTCGCTCCATGTGTGTGCATGCAAAGGCAAAGACAAGAAACCAGCAGTCAAGCAATGGAAGGAAAAGATGGAAAGAGCATATGAAAGAGGCATAAAGCAGATAAGCATGATAGACATGGCAAGCAAAGAAACAAGAAAGCAAGCAAACAAGCGAGAAGGCAAACAAGCAAGAAAGCAAACAAAAGGTGGTGTTCGCGAGGGACAAATGTAGGTTTGGATCAAATGTCCATAACTTCATTGTGTTGAAGCATGGACGACAAACTAGCAAGCAAGACTCATGCATGGACATGTGAACAAGCATGTAAAGATGCGTACAAAGCCAACGGGCATGGCAAGCATATCATCGCACGGAGTGGAAAATGGAAGGGTATGCACGAAGCAATCCGGCATCTGGAGACGCATCTCAAGTGGTCATACCCAAACAAGACCTCATGGGCGTCAGATGTAACCACACAACCACAAACCCGCTAAGGGTGTCAAGCATGGCAAAACCTAGAACTAGAGAGGCTAACACAAGCATAAAGCATAGACATGCAAATAGGATGATCCAAACCCTTTGATATGGGGCAAGGTGTACGGATGATTGTCAAGATCTAAATCCTACTAAATGGCCAAAACACAAGAAAATGTGGTAAAAGGAACAAAAGGGATACAATAGCACATGGAATGACAAACAAGGTCTAGGCCTAAGCACATAAACAAGGCGTGAATCACGCAAGCACATAGATAATGGCATAAGGCATGTAGATAACATCGATCTAAGCATGTAAATAGAACGATCTGCACATATAAGCATGGAAATATGCATGTAGGAATGTAAATGTACATCTAAGCATGTAGATGTAAGCATAAAAGCATGGAAGAACACAAATCCTAGCATAAAAGCATGTGAAGGCATAGACATAGGCATATAGGCATAGAAACATGCATGTAAACATGTAGATCTAAGCAAGGCATGGACGGAGACGTAATATCAAGCATGTGAGCATGTAGACCCAAACACCAAAACATGGGAAAGAGAAGATCTAAGCATCTAAAGCATGACATAAAGCATAAAACATGTAGGAAGGACAAATAAACATGTAAACAAGCATGGAAGAACATGGATCTAAACCTAGAACATGCTAGGAGCAAGATAAAGCAAGAAACATGCTAAGGAAAGAAATAAATCATGTTATTAAGGAATAAAAGAGCAAGATAAATGCTAGAAAAAGATTTAGAAAGTTAGGGGTGTGGATAGTAGCTAAAAAGCTACATCCACACCCCTAAACCCCAAATCAAAAGTATAGAACAAAGGAGAAAACGATTGGGTATAAGAACAATATTTTGTATTTTTGGTGAAGAAGGAAGAATCAAAAGGCTTTGGTGGGATTTTTGTGTGTTTTTTATGTTTGTGAGAGGGAAAAATGTGTAGAAAATGTCCAGGTAGAGAGCAAAACCCAAAAAAGTCTTTATTATTATTATTATTATTTTTGGTTTAAAGGTGCCTGGGGCCTTTTATAGCCCCAACACGCTTTTTGAGGCAGTGGCCCTTCAAGGGCCTCCATCTTCAAATAGCCTCGGATTGGGTTGTTCTTGACACCCCTAGAAAGATCTTGACTTCCTATTTTTAAAAAGGTATGGAACTTGAATATCCAATGGTTGGATCAAAAGTTATGGCTCCTGGAAGTTAGTGGCGCATTGATCGGTGCATTATCCCGGTTTTCATGATATCTCAGCCGTTCTAAGTCTGATTTCGACCCATGAATAGTCGTTGAAATGAGAATTTGATAATATTTGCAATAACGTTGGTTTCAACCCATTTTGACAGTCGGATCAAAATTAGGGCTTCTGGGGCCCACCAAGAGTCAACTTGGTCAAACTCGGTCAAAGTTGCCAAAAATCTCCGAAAAGCTCAGGTTTGATACAAAACCATGAAAAAAGTTATTTTGTGAGGATTTTGACTTTGTTTGACTTTCAGTCAACCCAGGGTTGACTAGGGGCGCTTTGAGTCATTTTGGTTGAAAGAGGCACTTTAAGTGCTCCGGTGTCCGAACAAGTTGTGCCACGTTATTCTAGATGTTCTCACAGCCCCATGGAGAGAAAATAATATTTTTTGATTTTTTGGAGTTCAGCACGCAAATCGAGAGCGGACAAAATACGGTATCAACAATACCAAAACAATTATAAAAAATATATAATAGAATAATAATGTATAAAATTATGAGGCCTTAAAAGCTAATTTTTCAAAATATCAAAAGGTCAATAGAAAGTCAAGTGTTTTTGTTATATATATATATATATATATATATATATATATATGTATATTAAGTTTAGTTGATGATGATGATAACAATATTAATAACAATGTTGTTATTATTATTATTATTATTATTATTATCATTATCCCTTTTTGATTACTCTATGACATAACAAGACAATACACCAGATGGCCTACTTTGTGTTTACATGTGAATCATGTGATACTTTTTGACAAGTAGCGATAAATGGTTGTCCATATAATGATCATCCAAACAAGTGACTTCGTTTTAAATGGACGAACATAAGCGCATTAATCTCAGATATAAACTCAGCATTTAATGGCGAATGAAGAACGGATATGGAGCCGTGGATGACCGTTACAAACCTTAAATGGATAGGATTAAATAATCATTACTAAGCCATTTAATCCTCCAGCTTAGGTGCAACACAAGGTAAAGCCAACAAGTTACGCATTTAATTACAAATGGGCTATATAAAGCCAGAGGAGACAAGTAAGTGCATCATATCTACATTACACACAAATTACTCTACAGATTGTTGATTTCTAAAGAGTTTAAGTTAACTTAAGTATTGGAGGGTCCTTTGCAGACCCCAAATAGGTGTCATCATTTACTTGGTGTTTTCTCTCAAACAGGAACGTTCATTGTCCAACAATGCTGATGAGGAACGTACTGACAAGGCAATTTCTTGTTTTACTAGTTTGGCGCTATCTGTGCGGAATGACAAGCTATAATTCAACAAGCCATTAAATCTCTATCGATAAAGTTCCTAGAAGCCAATGGACTTAACTATAACTGCGCCGCCGATTTCGATGGTAATGGCCCAACAAATTCAAGCACTAACAGCCAATGTGCAAGAATTGATGAAGCAAAATGAAGATTTGAAGCGGTGGGCGTGTCTAGAGGGCACTAACACGTCCCAGTCGCAGCGTAACTGTAACAATAATGATGACAAAGCCCATAGCCCAGAAAACAGTAGGAGAGAGACTTCTGAGCATACTGCGCAATAGACCTACAGCAATGATCAGATGATGAGAAATATGAGGAAGGAGTTAGACGAAGTGAAGAATGCCATGAAAGGAAAAGTGGCAATGAACCTTGAGGGCATAATCAAAAGGATGGATTCACCCTTCACCGCTAGTGTTTTGGAGTGCCCCTTGCCTCCCAAATTCCATCTTCCATAGCTAGAGGTCTATGATGGCACTAAAGATCCCCTAGATCACATAGGGACATTCAAGATGATATTGAACCTCCAACAAACCCCAGACGAGGTGATTTGCAGATCCTTCCTAGCAACCCTCAGGGGAGTAGCAAGGGTGTGGTTTAGCAAGCTACCCGCGTCGTCAATTGCCAACTTCGAACAATTGAGCAACTTTTTTTTCTGACATTTCATTGGAGGCTAACGCAATAAGAGGTCCACTTCATACCTACTGACTGTAAAGCAGCAATAAGGAGAAACCTTAAGGGAATATGTGAAGCACTTTAACAAGGCGATATTGGAGATCGATGAGGCAGATGATCAGGTAATAATGACAACCTTCCAAGCAGGCTTGAACAATCCTGATCTCGTCTTCTCCCTAGGAAAGATCCCACTAACTTCGATGATAGGTCTACTATTTAAAGCACAAAAGTATATGAATGGAGAAGACACACTAACCGCGAAGGGATTAGTGGGCAAATGAAAGAAAGAACAAAATGTTGGGTTGTAGAGCAAGAAGAGGGATCGCAAAGACAATTCCTCAAACACCAAGACCAGTAAAAGTAGCCCAAAAGCACCATCGAAGAAAAAATTGAATTCTACTCCTTTACTACTGCCTATAGACAAAAGTCTCATGCAGATAAAGGATGATCCTGCACTGAAATGGCCTAAACCGTTGAGTTCATCCTCAAAATGAAGAGATCCAAAGAAGTATTATCGTTTTTCACAAGGATCATGGTCATTACACTGATGAGGGTCGCAACTTGAAGGAACAAATAGAGGAACTAATTCAGAGTGGAAAACTCCAAAAATTTGTCAATAAAGACTATCAATCCCGCCCTAGGATGGAAGAAAAGTCTAATGATGACCAAAAAGAAGATGAGTGGGACCATCCTAAACAGGATGTAGGGAAAAAAAGGATGATCACCGAAGGACTGGTCATAAGGGGTTCGTATAGGTCCTTGAAAAAGGTAGTTCAAAGACAAGTCAATAGTGTCCACATAAAGCACCCAATAGCCAAGCATCGTCGCTCAGGAGATGAAGATATTGTTTTCTCCGAACGAGATGAAAGGGGAGTCAGATAGCCACATGACGACCCCCTCGTTATTATGCTAACCATCGTAGGGTACAATACCAGGAAGGTTTTGGTAGACAACAGAAGCTCGACAGATGCGATGTACATGACAGCATTCCAATAGATGAAGTTGGATCCAAAGCAAGTCCGACCTTTCAGATCTTCTCTAGTCAATTTTAGTGGGGATCCTATATTCCCAAGGGGCATCATTTCCATATTGATCATGGCAGGGAGCTATCCAGCATAGGTAACAAAGGAGGTAGACTTTTTAATCATTGATTGTCGTTCATCTTACAATGTGATTCTAGGACGACTGGCTCTTAATCGCCTTAAGGCTGCAACTTCTACATACTGCCTAAAGGTGAAATTCCCAACCCCTCAAGGGATCAGAAAAATCTGTGGAGACCAGCTTTTAGCCAGGGCATGTTACCAAGCAGTACTGGTCTCTAAAGAAAATCATACTTGGATAATGGAGGAAGAGAAGCCTAAGCCTATTGAAGAGATGGAGAATGTGGAATTGGTGAAAGGTGATCCATCTAAAACTACCAAGGTAGGAAAGGAGCTTTAATCATCATTAAAGGACGAAGTGGTGAAATTCTTGAAAATGAACCTAGATGTCTTCGCGTGGAGCCACGAAGATATGCTAGGGATCGATGGTGATGTGATAGAGCATCATCTCAATGTTGATCCAATGGAGAAGCCCATCCAGCAAAGGCGACAGGTATTTGCCCTAGAGCGAAAAAAGCGGTTATGGAAAAGGTAGAGAAGATCCTAACTACAGGCTTTATTCGAAAGGTTTACCACCTCGAATGGCTTGCCAATGTTGTCATGGTAAAGGAGTCCAATGGAAAATGGAAAATGTGTGTGGATTTCACAGACTTAAATAATGCATGCCCGAAAGATAGTTTTTCCTTTCCCAGAATTGACCAGCTCATTGATTCAACAGCTGGGCATGAGCTACTAACCTTCATGGATACTTTTTCAAGTTATAAGAATGCAGGTGCCACATACTAGAGACCGGTGAACCAAATGTTTAGCAAAAAAATAGGCAGGAATATGGAAGCCTATGTGGGCGACATGCTCGTAAAAAGTAAGGAAGCAAGGACTCACCTCGATGACCTCCAAGAGATGTTTAATACCCTGAGAAAATATCGAATGAAGCTCATCCCTGCTAAATGTGTATTAGGAGTTTCGTTAGGGAAATTCCTCGATTTCATTGTCTCTCAGCGAGGGATTGAAGCAAACCCAGAGAAAGGTAAAAGCTATGCTTGATATGGCTTCACCAAGGATGGTGAAGGAGGTGCAAAGGCTAACAAGTCGAATCGCAGCTTTGAATAAGTTCATCTCCAAGGCTACTAATAAGTGTCTCCCCTTTTTCGAAACTCTTAAGCAAGTCTTCCAATGGACAGACGAGTGTGAAGCAGCCTTCTAGATCATTAAGGAGTATTTGGCTAAACCACCACTCTTAAGTTCGTCTATAGAAGGGGAAGATTTGTTTTTGTATCTGGCTGTATCACAAACAGCCATTAGCTTAGCCTTGATTTGTGAAGAGTTCAAGGTTTTGCGACCTGTTTACTACATTATCCAAGCTTTTCATGGTGCCGAAATGAAATACCCACGAATAGAGAAGATGGCCTTCTCCTTGATTGTCGCTTCAAGAAAGCTCTGTCCATACTTCCAAGCTCATACTATCATGGTGATGACGGACCAGCCAATCCAGAAGGCCATGAGTAAACCCGATGTAGCAGGACACATGGTCCAATGGGCGATTGAGCTAAGTTAGTTTGATATTGAGTATAGACCAAGGACAACAATCAAAGCTCAGGCACTAGCAAACTTTATCACTGAATTCACTCTTCCAAATCCTGATCTAGAAGCAGAAAATTGGACAATGTGTGTAGATGGCTCATCTGTCACAAGTCTCGAAGGTCTCAGAGTGATTGTAACATCACTTGAGAGGGATGTCCTTAAAAATGGAGTTCAACTCCAATTTCCAATGATGAACAATGAAGTAGAGTACGAAGCAATCCTCACTAGCCTGAGGATAGTAAAAGCCCTTGGAGTTAAGAATTTAAAGCTGAGAACTAATTCCAAGCTGAATGTTTGGCAAATAACCAATGAGTATGAAGCAAAGGAGGAAAGAATGAAGAGGTATTTGAAGCTAACAAACCAATTGGTTGATTACTTTGATGATGTTAGGTTCGAGCAAATCTTGCAGGAGAACAATTCAGCTACTAAGGAGATAGCCAGGTTGGCATCATCTAAAGATGCCATAGAGAAGACTGGGCTATATATGGAAGAACAGATGGTCTTGAGCATAGAGGGATTACAAGCCTTCCCAGTCCAGCAATCATGCACCTATATGAATCCAATCCTTTCTTACATCAAAGACGGCCAGCTTCTATCGGACCCATCTAAAGCAAAGAAGGTTAAAGTTAGAACCGCGAGATTCACAGTCATGAATGATGAACTCTATAAGAGGGCGTTTTCATTTCCCCACTTAAAGTATTTGAATCCCAAGAAGCAATATATATGTTACGGGAAATCCATGAAGGTATATGTTGGAATCACTCAAGACCTTAATATCTGGTCAGGAAGGCAATCAAAGTAGGCTAATTTTGGCCGATCATGCAAAAAGACACAATTGAGCTCGTAAAAAAATGCGATAAGTGTCAGCAATTCGAAAATGTGCAGCATATTCTCGAAGAACTAATGATGAGCATTTCTTTCCCATGGCCATTCTCAACTTGGGGGATTGACATTGTTGGCCCTTTGGCACAAGGCAAAAAGCAGGTTAAGTTTAAAAAAAAAAAAAAAAAAAAAGATTCAAAACTTCATCTAGGAGAACATTGCTTGTAGGTTTGGAATCCCAAGGGCAATCATATTTGACAGTGGACGACAATTTGATAGCCAAAAATTCAAAGAATTGTGTAGAGTTGGGAATAAAGAACCATTACTTGTCACCTGGCCATCCACAGGCGAATGGATAGATAGAGGTCACAAATCATACTTTGCTCAGACTCATCAAAGTAGGACTTGAAGGGGCAAAGGGTGCATGGCTAGAAGAGTTACCAAGTGTACTATGGGCTTATCGAACAATTACAACGACACCAATAGGAGAAACACCTTTCAAGCTAGCCTTCGGTATGAAAGCAGTAATTCCTATCAAAGTAGGGCTATTAAGCCTTAGATCAGCTTATTATGACGAGAGGTCAAACAATGAAGAGCTGAGATTAAGTTTGGATTGTTTATCTAAAGTTAAAGATGAGGCAGCTCAAAGAATGGCTCGATACCAACAGAAGATGGCAAAGTATCATGATTAGAGGGTGTGGCTTAGAAGGTTTAACCCTGAAGATATGGTACCGCGAAAAGTTTCACAGGTCACTAGAGACTCGACCCAAGGGAAGTTAGGCCCAACTTGGGAAGGTCCGTATAAGGTCATCCGTTACTCGAGAAGAGGAAGCTACTACCTAAAAGACCTTGACAGCAACCCATTGCCTCGTCCCTGGAATGCGGAGCACCTCAAGAAGTACTATCAATAGTAAGTACTTAAATCAATAAACTCCATCCATAAGAGTACCTCGTCTGATGAAACATTACATAAGTGAGATTTATTTAACAATTGCTTTTACTTTAGCATTTTCTTTCAGCATTTCAATTTGGTCCAGTTATTTCCCTTGTAATCCCTTCATAAATAAGGGTGAATGAAATAATAAGGCTTCCCAAGCTATTTCTTCCTCAAAAGGCTTGACCTTCGATTCAGTTGTCTATAGCAGTACACTCCAAGGGTAAAGTCGTAGACGTGGTTAAATCATGAAAAATAGATACCAATGGTAAAAACTTCAAACGAAGATTTTAAATTGTAAGGGAACTATTAATGGTAAAAACTCTAATGACGAGTTTAAATCATGAGAAAATTATCAATGGTAAAAACTTCAATGACGAATTTAAATCATAAAGGAAAATTATTAACGGTAAAAACTCCAATGACGAGTTTAAATAGTAGAGAAGTGTTACCAATGGTAAAAACTCAAATGATGAGTTTAAATCATAAAAGAAAATTATTAGTGGTAAAAACTCCAATGACGAGTTTAAATCATAAAGAAGAGCTATTAACAGTAAAAAACTCTAATGACGGGTTTAAATTGTAAAGAAGTGCTATTGATGGTAAAAACTCCTTCGATGAGTTTAAATCATAAGGCCATGGAAAAAACTATTAGTGGTAAAAGTTCGTTAAGGAACTTAACTGACGAACTATCAGAAGGTTTAATTGACGAATTCCCTCAATCCAAATTGCAAAGGAGGCCCTTCCAAAGGAAAGGTCAAAGCAATCAAAACTAGGTAGATAATAGGAGACAAAAACAAGAACTAAAGCTACATTCAAAATAATTGTTGTCTTTTGAACAGGATTAAAAAAGCCTCAAAACAAGGAGGCAACCAACATCCAAAATGTTCATTGTCTTCAAAGATGAAATATTAAAGCCTCAAAATAGGGAGGCAACCAATGTTTCCAAATAAAAAAGAAAAAAGAGAGATATCAAAAGTCTTTTTACGGTGCAACAATGACCTCGTCCTCATGGCCTTGGTCCATTCGCTCAACATTAGTAGCACCGTCCCCTCCAAAAGTAGTTTCTTCTTGCTTTTTGGCTTCATCGGCAAGGATCTCAGTATCAATAGCCTCAAAGTCAAGGTTGGAAAAGTCCACAGCTTGATTATGATGCTTCATCGTCCATCTACGAAAGAGCTCAAAGCTTTTGTAATACTGGATAAATTGAAGGTCAGAAAAGCGAACGAACTTCAGAAACTAATCAATCAATTTTTCACGCTCCTTGTCAGTCTTTAGAAGAGTAGCTTAAATTCTGTCATCCTTCTATATGACAAGCAATTTCTCAACCTTCAATGCCTCGTTGAGCTCCTTGACCTTCTCCTTGGCTTTTGTGGCTTGATCATAGCCTCAATTAAGTCCTTTCTCAGTCTCGGGCTTTCAACCTCGACAGATTCAACCTTCGAGTTGGCCACCATTACCTTCTCCTCGTTGCTTAGGTAGTCATTCGTCAAACGTAGTGATTCTCCAAGAACCTGAAAGGGGAGTACAAAATCAAACTCTACAAACAAGGTAAAAATTCAATGATGAAAAATCGATTGAGTACAATACTTGCACCAGTTTATGTATATGATGACTAACTAGTTCATAAGATGGAATGGAAGTCAGCCCTTTAAGTTCCTCGTCGGTAATTACATTATCGGCCCACCCAAGAGCTGTAGCTAGGTCCTCCTAAACGCTCTTCCCAACTTTGCTTTTCCCTTTAGAATGAGTAGTTGGAGGCATTACCGTCATCATTTCGAGGGAGGAAGTTGGAGAATGAGGGACTGTGTGGACAAAGGGAGAGATGATCGTCTCACTTTTCTATTGGGTCAGTTTGCATTTCTTCGTGTCGACAGCCAGCTAAGACAAAGGTTCTTTCTTCATTCCCTTAACATGAGAATATTTATACTTGCTATATCTGGTGGCCATCTCTACAAGAATAGGATCAGAGGAAGATGTAAGCCTTAGGAAAAAGGGATGGGGGGGGGGGGGGGAAGGAGGTATACATACTTTTCTCTTCTCGAAGGAATTTTCTCAACACATATTCTAAAGGTTTAGGTCCAAGGCAGTGGTCGTATAGTCGACAAGGATCCATCAGATCATCAAAGTCATCAATCTCACAAGCAAATTCTAAGGCAGCTAGAACCCAAATTTGGTAGCAGCTCTCCAAGTCAGGACGCTAAGAGATTGCAAAATAGGCAGCAAAAGAACAATCACATATATGAAACAAAAGTTGTAAAAAAGAAAAAGATGGGGAAAGAAAACATAGGTTCAAAAGGATGCACCAAGGGATGGGATCTCCCATTTCCGTAGTAACCACGGGACTTCGCCCCAAAGGTCATCAAACATAGTTTCCCATCCAGAGCTAGAAGTGAAAAAGTATTGTGATTTCCAATCTCGAAAAGAAGAAGGAAGTCCAGAGACAATCCTAGATTTCCTATCCTAAGGCAAGAGCTCGTAATACCCGTAGTGTGTAGAGGATTTCAGACGGTATAAATGGAAGAATTCGTTCAGAGATATCATATACCCTTCATGGACAGACGCCTTAATTGACATACAACTTATAATCGTCCTCCAAGCTTTTGGGACAAGTTGTCCAAGAGTGATATTGAGGGAAGAAAGAAGCTACATTATAAATGGATGGACGGGGAAGCGAAGTCCACATGAAAAGGCATCTTCGTAGAAGCACACCTCGCCGTGTGCAAAGGCACAAGCCTTCTCATTTAGACGAGGTAAGTGAGCGACAGTGCCACGAGGGAATTGGAACCTCTTCCTTATCGATTTTAGTTGTTTTGTTTTTAAACAATAACACTCAGAAAGAGCACGAAAAGGGGTTGAAGAAGAAGATGAAGAAGGGTTTAAGGGTTGCAAAAGCTTCGACACAATAGTGTCAACACCATGTTCCTCAAACTCATAGTTCGAAGACTGACCTATTTTGAGCTCGTTAGACCTAATTTCAGAATCCCCTTCCTCTATGACGACCATCTCTAAATGGTATTTAATCAGAGAATGTTGAATTAAAGGAAAAAGGGTGACTAAGACAAGCCTAAAAGTAGTGCAACAACGGGGTAAAAAAAAAATTTACTTGGGGGCATTTCCCACCAGAATGTTCAAGGAAAGCCCTTAGCCTAGCGAAGAAAAAGGAAACAGAAGAATTTTGTTGCCTAAGAAAAACAAAATCAACCATTAAAGGAGATTCGGAGCATAGAAATCTTACCAGGATAAGTGTGGGAGTTTATGAAAGCTTCAAACTTCAAACACAGAGGCTGCAAAGAAGAAAAAAGGAGAAACAATTTCTCTAAAAGGAAGAAAGCAGAAATTAAGGCGTCGGAAATTCAATGAAAAATCGACATGAGCAGCAAATGAAGAAGGGACATATGTCCATCACCTGATAGGGAAGTCGCATCGCATTTATGATGATTGAATGAGGATCTCGGAAGAGTGGCCCAATTTTTAGGTAGATAAAGCAATTTGAAAACCAACAAAAGAGTGATCCTATTTTTTAGGCAATATTTTACTGGGAGTTGTAGTTGTATTTTTCCCAGATTGTCATTTAGTTTTGTTTCTACTTAAACATAGGGGTGTAGGGGCATTTTTGAACCAAAAAAATGAGGATCCCAAACAAGGGAAGCCCTTTAAATAGTAGTATATATATATAGACACACACACACACACAAAGAAGGGAAACAATATAATACTGAAGTAATTATATTCACGAAGGGGAAAGAAATCTTGTTCAAAGGCATGGACAAAGTTTGGAAGCAAAAACAACAACAATATTTTCTTTATTGTCTCAATCTTTACCAAAAAAAAAAAAAAAAAAAAGATGCTGAAATTTTAGAATATTTGTGCATGCCATTTTCTACTTCCCTGTTCAATATCTATTAAGAAAATCAAATTTGATTAAGAACACTGGTACTAAAGATTAGGATCAAATCCAAGTTTTATAAATCTATAGTATCATTTTAAACCAAAACCAACATTTTAGATTAGATAGTTCATATCTTGGACAAGTTTGTTTTAGATTCTTCTAAAAGAAATGTTGTTTCAATTATCCTCAATAACAACGTTGGAGGAAAAGTTAATTTGGTTATAAAAATGAAATGAAAAACTAGAGATAAAAAAACAGAAAAAGTGATGGTCAGTAGGGCAACCCAATGGGCCATGTTGGAACCAATTGGTAGTGGCCCGTTATCCTTCCACTGCAAAGAGTGGGAGGTTGTCGTTTATCTATGAAACCAGCCTCACGCATTTCCCTCATCTTTAGGAACCACTAAACTCAAAGCCTTAGCTTAAATCCACTGGCTCATCTCTCTGCTTGGAGCGAGCGGGCCAGACTGAGAGCCTCATTGAATCCGACCAACTGGTATGGACCAAAGTCCCATCATATTTATGCCCCCACTTGGGTTACAAGCTCACATTACTGAGTTCGGCAATATGCAGGCCTTGTTTGGAATCTTATAAACATTTAAGTGATCATTCATTTTGTAAATGTGGGATTGATATCTAGCAATTGGTTAGCATATTTCAACAGCAACTTAGGGATTTTTCATCTTTATGATATTGGAAATGTGTATTTATTTGTTTCTTACACTGGAATGCATTCAAAGGTTAAGGAACAGGTATAGTTTTGATATTACATAAATGGTCACTGAATAGGCCAACATTGTCTAAAATTTAACAAAAACATAACTGAAGAGGGCAAAATTGGGGACGACAAGTCTATTCAAATAAACTTGACGGCGCTGATGGTGGACGGATCCAAGACGCATGGGCATAAGGTGGATGGGTCAAGAAGCCACGTGACCTCCACATGGTTCGGGTAACCTCCAAGGAATCCTAAATGGAAATAACTTGCGTTCCACGATCAACCCTAATTGATAGAATCCTGATATGAATAGGATTCTATCGTAAAAGGGATCTCGTAATATACGCCCATTAATGATGATCTTCTCCATAAGAAAACACCTTCCTACGCAAGAAACGAAGGTCGGTTCTACACTACTATAAAAACCCAATGGCTCTCGAAAAAAGGTACGCATAATTCACCCCAGCTCTGGCACTCTAGAGTTGTAGAAGGGTTTTCTGACTTAACCTTTGGAGGGTGTTTGGCCAGTACCACACCGGTACTCTCTTAGGGTTTTCTCTATTGTTGTTTTGCAGGCATCGTTTCGAGCACGTAGGTACCATGTGGCTTACTGACGATTTCCGGCATCATCAGTTCACACCATCTGTGGGAATGAGAAATAAGCCACATTCATCGCTTCCCGGGCAAAAAATTGCATGGTACTTACTCGTTTGATGGCGACCATAACCAACAATCAAGGCGACGAACTGCGACCCACTGCCCTGGAAAGGCAAGTCCAAACCCTCACGACAGCAGTGGAACGTCTTACCAAGCAGAATCATGACCTAGAGGAACAACTACGCTAGAAGAACACAACGATGGATACCCAAAAGGAAGACTAAGAAGGCACCAGCACTGAGAGAAGGAGCCAAGAGGGGCTAGAAGGAAGCAACGCCCTGAGCAGGCCAGAGTGATAGGACACAAGTTGCCCATCCATCACAGATACGATCCCACCTCATATAGTCACCAAGATGTAGATGATGAAGGAACAGATGGAATTTATGATGAATGCGCTTAGAGGACGGGTGTCTAGTGACCTCGATGATTTGGTCCATCGAATTGACTCACCATTCACAGCATCCGTCACTACATTCCCCCTCCGATCGAAGTTTCGTATGCCGCAAGTGGAAAATTATGACAGATCCAAGGACCCCTTAGATCACATGGAGTCTTTCAAGACCCTGATGCACCTTCAAGGGGTGCCAGATGAGATCATGTACCAAGCCTTTCCCACCATGCTGAAGGGATCTGCAAGGATCTGACTTAGCAGGCTGACACCCAACTCCATTAGTACCTTCAAGGAGTTAAGTGCCCAGTTCGCCTCACACTTCAGCAAGGGGCACAGGTATAAGAAGTCCACAACATGCCTGATGAACATTAAGCAACGGGAGGATGAGACGTTGAGGTCCTACATCACCCGCTTTAACAAAGAGGCTCTCTTGATCGATGAAGCAAATGACAAGATACTTATGGTTGCCTTCACGAACGAACTACAGAAGGGTAAGTTCCTATTCTTCCTATACAAGAACGACCTAAAAACTATGTCGGATGTGCTGTACAGGGCAACCAAGTACATAAACGCAAAAGATGTGTTGCTGGCCCGAGAAGAAAAGCCAAGGAAGCGGGAAAGACAGGAGGACATATGGTAGGATAGGGGGCGGAAGATGGCTAGGACCGGAGAACGGTGGGAGGACAGGCATTCCAAGCCCCTCACAGGAAGATTCACGAGTTTCATGCCGCTGACTGCCCCGATCGACCAAGTCCTAATGCAGATTAAGGACGAAAGGTCCCTGACCTTCCTTAGCAAGCTGAAGGGAGATCTAAATAAGAGGTCTAGAGACAAGTATTGCCACCTCCACCGTGATCACGGCCATAACACAGTTAACTGTTACGACTTAAAGCAACAAATTGAAGCCCTTATCAGACAAAGAAAGCTGCAGAGGTTCATCAGCAAGGAGAGGATGGACCCACCTCAAGAGTAGGCTCCCCGATGGGAGAATGAGCATCCCAAGCCGCCTATAGGAGACATAAGAATGATTGTAGGGGGGACGACGGTTACCAGGTCATCCAAAAAGGCCCGTAAGACTTACCTTAGGATGGTTCAGAACGTCCAGCTGACGGGTTCTGTACCTAAAATGGCATGGATAGACAACCCTGTCATCAGATTCTCGGAAGAAGATGTCCGACGCCTTCACCACCCATATGATGATGCACTTATCATCAGCATACGAGTAGGGGATTACAACACACACTGGGTTTTGGTCGACAATGGCAACTCGGTAGACATCCTTTACTACCCAGTATTCCAATAGACGAGGATTGATAAAAAGCGACTAGTTCCGACGAACGCTCCGCTCGTTGGTTTTGGAGGAACGAGGGTGTTCCCTCTTGGCGCAGTCACATTATCCGTAACGGTGGGCAATTATCCCCAACAGATCACTAAGGACGTAACATTTCTTGTGGTCGACTGTGATAGGCCAAAAATGAATTGACCCCTTGTGATGAATTAGCCAAGTTTATTAATTAATCAAATTAACATGTAAGATGCGTGGTAGCACAAACAAATCACCAAATAACTAAATGCAACGGAAATTAAATTTGACACAGGTGATTTGTTTACGAATGGAGAAAACCACCAAGGCAAAACCCTACCGAATGATTTAAGGTCACCACTCTCGAGAATCCACTATTATCAAAACAAGCGGTTACAAGTAAAGGAAACCTAGTACCTTATACCAATCTACAGTTGAACCCATACCCCAATATCCAATTGGACTTGTTCTATAGTGACAATCTCTCCTTTTGATGCACGGCTCCCAGTACTTGACTAACCAATCTGATGCATAGATCCTAGTACGCGGCTTACTCCTTTACATGAATCCAAGTACGTGACTAACTCCATAGCAACTCTTTGATTGTTGTAGTTGATTTACAATAGCTTCACATAGAAACACCAATAAGATCTTCAATGTTGGTGTAAGAGACTTTGCTTGGTTACAGAACCCAAAGGCGTACAAGAAACGCAGCAAGAACTCTTTCTTCTGTAGGAGGAGGTTAGGGTTTCAAAAAGAAAACCTTATGAAGCTCTCTAGGGTTAGGGTTTTTCTTTTTCCACCTCCTTTAAATAGGAGCTTAATGGGCTCTCCTATTTCAAATAGGTTTACACAAACCTTGGGCTTTCCTAGTCCAATAAGGATTATACAAACCCACAAACCTTGGGTTTTCCTAGTCCTATAAGGATTATACAAAACCCATAAATAAATAGCCTTTTCGAATAAAAACGTTGATGGCTATAATCTAAATCCCATAAGCTCGATAGATCGAGACATCTGTCGAGCTTTAATGAATCTCAATAGATCGAGCTTCTGTCGGGGAGGTATCGAGACTTGCAGATTGCACTTTTCTTGAGCAGTTCTTGAGTAATCTTCATGTCTTCAATTTAACCACTTGTAATGATCATCTTGAACCTACTTAGATTTATCCAAATATAAGTAAAATGCGTTTTGTCGAAGGATATGCCAATTACATTGAAATATGTCCCTAGCAATCTCCCCCTTTGGCAATCCGTGACAAAACCACAAGAGTACATTGAATGTCCTAGAATACATTCTACTTAAAATTGCATAATAAATAAGCCTAGTCTAAAAGATCTGAACCTTGGAAGTTGCTGCAAGAAGAAGGTTTGGAACTTAACTTGGCTTTAACTTGTCTTTCCTGAAAGGCACTAAACAAAACACATCAAGGTACCATGTAGAAAATATTGACAAGTTAAATAAACAAGAAACAAGTGTATAAAGAGAGAAAAGAAACAACACATGTGAGATAAAGAGTGAAACACATATATCATCATCAAATATAGAAACAACACATGATGTCTGTAAATGGTTACAAAACCAAAAGATACACAACACAAAAAATATATCAATATCAATGTGTATCAAACTAACTCTCCCCCTAAGTTAGTTACATCAAAAACTTTCTTCCTTTTAACATGATGTTCTCCCTCTATGTCTATTACTCCCCCTGAGGAATGACATTCAATTCTCAAATTTCTCCCCCTTTTTGACACGATTGTCAAAGGGCACAAAAAGCCAAAAGACAAGACCGGAGATAAACAGAAAATTGATATAAAGGGAACGAGGAGAACAAGGAACCATAGACCTACAAGAAAAAGAAAAACAAGATGCTATGGACACAAAGGAAAAAAAAAAATGCAAAACAAAGAAAAATGAAATGCATGCAAGGGTATCTCGATCGATTGAGAGGTGTCGAACAAGGTGTCGAGCAAAAAGGCTTCGACAGATTCAGTTGTCGAGAAGGTGTCGAGGAACAATTCAACAGACACGATTAAAGAAGCTCGATCGATCCACCAGCTATCGAGAAGCTATCGAGAGGTCAGGAGCTTTCTCAATCGATCCACCTAGCTGTCGAGAGGTGTCGAGATTGCAATAAGAAACAGCTTAAGAGCTCGACAGATAAGCTAGCTATCTAGGAGTTGTCGAGATTACTTAAAAATAGTTTTTCAAGAAGGGAAAAACACAGATATGAATGCAATAAAGCATGCAACTCAATCAATGATCCAATCAACATTTAGACTCTCAAAATCATCTCTCAACAAAAATTTTAAGCACATGGATCCAAAAAAAAAACACACACACACACACATACACTAAACAAGTCTAACCAGTTTAGTGAGCATACATTAACACATGTAAACCTTGTGATGGCCAAATCACATTGTACCTGCACATGTATCAAGAGTAGCATAGAATATTGCGTGTTTTGTGTGAAAAACATCGCAAGATTGCATAAGTGTATATATGTTATGACGATTTGAGATATGAGAAAATCACTTTAACTCACACACAATTATAATTGTTTGATGGGGACTATCACCTTCGAGGTACATCCTATAACTCCCACATCTCCTAGTATACACGCTTGCAATCATATATAAAGCATTTTGTTCTTTTTGCTTTTTATTTTTCTTTGCATATTTTTCTTTTAAGCAAATCATGCATGGAAAGAGATAGAAAAGAAATACCCAATTATGTTAAGCAATTGACATTCCAATTTTGCTATGCCGAAGCACACAATTGTCATTCATGATTGGCAGGAAATAGTGATGAGATGGTTATTTATGTCTTTCTCTTAGGATTTTCTAGTCCTTCCCATCAAAAAGAGTGATACGAGTGCTAAGTACAAGAGATTACTTAATCTTACTCATCACAAACACGAGCCACAAAGCTCACTTGCTTAGTTGTGCATAGAGATGCTCATCTAAGCTACAAAAGATACAAAGTTTAGAAAACTTTGCTTCAGTGGCCATCCAAAGTACACAAATACCAATGTATACATGCACATACTATTTTTGTATTTTTCAATTTTTCAATTTTTTTTTAATATGAAAAACAAAATAAACCAAAACTGAAAAGAAAACAAAAAAAAAAAAAAAAAAAAAAAATTTAACAAGGCAATGCATAAAACTAGATGCAAATGCGTGAAAGCATGATTCCAAAAACAAATAAGAAAGCAAGAAAGAAAGTCCAACTTTAGATGGAAAGAATTAAAGCAAAGGACAGACAGAAAGACAATTAAGTCTTAGGCTCCCTTCTCATCCACACAGCACGAGTCTTTGATCGTGAAGATGAAAAAGCACATGTCCTAGTATGTCTACTAAAGGACATAGAAGAATTAAGATTCTCCTAAAATTGAGTTTGAAAACTCAAGGCTTTCAATAACTCTCCAAACAAAGGTATAGGTCCCTGAGAGGAAACTTGTGACCGTTTGGACACTTGCTTTTAAGGATGCAACTTAAAGCAATTAGGACGAGTGTGTCCAGAAACACCACAGTGGTGACAAACATGAGCAATTTTAGAGCTACTCGACTTCCTAGAAGGAGGTCTAACCTTAGAGGTTGACAGAGACCTCAACTTAGGACAATTTGGCCTAATATGACCAACAATATGACAATGATGACAAATGGGGACAAATTCAGAATTTTTATTCAACCTAGGAGGAGTTTTAGACATGGTTTAGAAACTTCAACGTTAACATCAGATTGTTTACCTTTGTCTATCCTAGCAATATTAGCCTTCAACTCTTCATTGTTCCTTTTAAATGGAGGAATATAAAAATCTTTTTCTTTTGAGTTAGGCTTAACAAGAAGTTTGGCACTAGTTAATTTTTTAACTTCAGTTTTAAATTCAACTAGTTGCTCTTCCAAACTCTTAATTTTTTCCACCTGAGATGAAATTTGATTTTTAAAATTCTCATTCAAATTATTGGCTTCATCCAATTTTGTGATAAAATTATCTTTTTCAAGTTTGACCTTTTTAAATTTAGCTTTTAATTTTGTAGAATATTCAAGATATTTCATACAAATATTATAAAGCTTGCAATAGGCATCTTGAATATCATCAGCATCATTCAACATAAGATCATGCAAATCAAAACAATCAAGATTTTCCATGACAACAGGGGTCAATGGATCACACAGCAATGATTAAAACTTAATCAGAGTGTGCCTGCTCTGATACCACTTAATAGGCCAAAAACGAATTGACTCCTTATGATGAATTAATTGATTAATTAGCCAAGTTTATTAATTAATCAAATTAACATGCAAGATGCGTGGTAGCACAAACAAATCACCAAATAACTAAATGTAGCGGAAATTAAATTTGACACAGGTGATTTGTTTATGAATGAGAAAAACCACCAAGGCAAAACCCCACCAGATGATTTTAAAGTCACCACTCCCAAAAATCTACTATTATCAAAACAAGCGGTTACAAGTAAAGGAATCCTAGTACCTTATATCAACCTACAGTTGAACCCTTACCCCAATACCTAATTGGACTTGCTCTGTAGTGACAATCTCTCCTTTTGATGCACGGCTCCCAATACGTGACTAACCAATCTGATGCGCGGATCCCAGTACGTGGCTTACTCCTTTGCACGAATCTAAGTACGTGACTAAGTCCACAACAACCCTTTGATTGTTGTAGTTGATTTGCAATAGCTTCACATAGAAACACCAATAAGATCTTCAATGTTGGTGCAAGAGACTTTGCTTGGTTACAGAACCCAAAGGTGTACAAGAAACGCAGCAAGAACTCTTTCTTCTGTAGGAGGAGGCTAGGGTTTCAAAAAGAAAATCTTATGAAACTCTCTAGGGTTAGGGTTTTTCTTTTTCCACTTCCTTTAAATAGGAGCTTAATGGGCTCTCCTATTCCAAATAAGTTTACACAAACCTTAGGCTTTCCTAATCCAATAGGATTATACGAACTCACAAACCTTGGGTTTTCCTAGTCCTATAAGGATTATACAAAACCCATAAACAAATAGCCTTTTAGAATAAAAACGTTGCTGGCTATAATCTAAATCCCATAAGCTCAATAGATCGAGACATCTGTCGAGCTTTAATGAATCTTGACAGATCGAGCTTCTGTTGAGGAGGTATCGAGACTTGCAGATTGCACTTTTCTTGAGCAGTTCTTGAGTAATCTTCATGTCTTCAATTTAACCACTTGTAATGATCATCTTGAACCTACTTAGATTTACCCAAATACAAATAAAGTGCGTTTTGTCAAAGGATATGCCAATTACATAGAAATATGTCCCTAATAGACTGCTTGTCCACTTACAATACCATCCTAGGATGACCTACCCTCAATTCGTGGAAAGCTATAACCTCAACCTTCCACTTAATGATCAAGTTCCCTACAGATTATGGAGTCGGGGTGCTGCGTGGAAATCAAGTAGCTGCGCGCGAATGCTACATAGCTATGATGGAGATGAATGACCACCTCCAGGGCATGAACATAGAAGAACATTAGATGGTGACAGAGCCCGTTGGAAGGCTTGAAGAGATATGTTTCGATGACTCTAGGAATGATCGAACAATGAGGATTGGCACCCTCGCCAGCCCAACGATCCGCCAAACACTAACAACTTTTCTCAAAGACAACCGGGATATGTTTGCTTAGAGGCATGAAGGCATGCCGAGAATAGGCCCATCGGTCATGGTGCACAAACTAATCGTGTCACCCTCCTTTTCACCCATCCATCAAAAGAAACGGGTATTTGCCCTAGAATGAGACCAAGCTATAGCGAAAGAAGTTCACAAGCTACAAAAGGCAAATTTCATTAGGGAGGTTTACTACCTCGACTGGTTGGCAAATGTGGTGATGGTCAAGAAAGCCAGCGGGAAATGGAAGATGTGCGTAGACTTCACCAACTTAAATAAGGCATGCCTCAAAGATAGTTACCCCCTATTGCGGGCTGACGTTCTGGTTGACTCTATGGCTCAACACCAATTACTAAACTTCATGGACGCTTTTTTGAGCTACAACTAGATCAGGATGGATGAAGCAGATCAGGAGAAGACTTCGTTCGTTACTATAGAGTGATGCCATTTGGCCTCAAAAATGTGGGCGCAACATATCAAAGGGTCATGAACAAGATGTTTGCACAGTAGATTGGGAGAAATGTCTAGGTCTATGTTGACGACATGCTGGTGAAAAGCCCAAGTGAGGAAAATCACTTAGACGACCTCAGGGAAACATTCGACACCCTTTGTTCCTACAACATGAAGCTCAACCCAGGCAAATGTGCCTTCGAAGTGTCGGCGAGAAAATTCCTAGGGTTCATGGTGTCTCATAGGGGTATCGAGGCCAACCCAAACAAAATCTGGGCCATAATAGAGATGACACCCCCCAAGGAACATAAAAGAAGTACATAGCCTCAACGGTAAAGTAGCAGCGTTGAACAGATTCATGTCAAGGGCAACGAATTAATGCCTACCTTTCTTCCACATGCTAAAGAAATCTTTTGAATGGACAGCCGAGTGTCAGCAAGTATTCAAGGATCTGAAGACCTACCTCATGTCCCCCTTCCCCCCCTCCCCCCCCCGGCACTGCTAAGTCTTTCCTATCCCGAGGAAGAACTATTTCTCTACTTAGCAGTATCCTCGACAGCCGTCAACGTAACCTTAGTTAGGGAAGAAGACAGGGTACAGAAGCCCGTGTATTACACAAGTCGAGGGCTCAGAGGCGCAGACCAATAGAGAAACTTGCCTTAGCTTTAGTTATAGCGGCCCATAAGTTAAAGCCATATTTCCAGGCCCACACTATCATCGTATTGACTGACAAGCCTCTACGACGAGCAATGAATAGTCCTAAAGCTGTCGAAAGAATGGCACTATGGGCAATAGAACTAAGTGAGTTTGACGTACAGTATCGCTCGCGTACGGCCATTAAGGGACTGGCGGTCGCCGACTTCATTGCAGAATTCACTAACGAAGAAGGCCAGGGGGCAGAAGAGGTCCCACAATGGAACATCTACACTGATGAATCCTCCAATAAGCAAGCAGGTGGAGCTAGTGTAATATTCCATAGCCCAGAAGGAGATAAGATCAAATGCATGGTCTGTTTGGACTTCCCTACTACCAATAATGAAGTAGAGTACGAAGCCTTGATAGTAGGGCTGAATCTAACCAGGGCCGTAGGTGCAAAAAATTTGGTCGTATACTGTGATTCCCAAGTAGTAACCAGTCAGGTTAATGGAGACTACGAATGCAAGAATGAACAGATGAAGAAGTATCTTGGGCACATGAAGGATTGAGTTAACAACCTCCGTGTAAAGTTTGTTCAAATTCGAAGGGAATAGAACGAGCACGCTGATCGACTTGCTAAGGCTGCTTTAGCGAAGCACATGGTCATCCCTGGTCAGGTATTATCCTTCGTCCAAATGTCATCATTAATAAACAATACAAGTGTGTAGGAAATAGGCTTCGAGAATAATTGGACAACACCAATAGCATCCTACCTAAAGGACAGTGTGCTACCAGGCGCTAAGGAGGCTGCAAGAAAGTTGAAGGTTCAAGTGGCACACGTCATTCTGATTAAAGACATTTTCTATAAGAGGGGCTTCTCTCGGCCATACCTAAGGTGCCTCGTCCCCGAAGAGGTAGATTACATCATGAGGGAAGTCCATGAAGGAGTTTATGGAAACCACTCTGGATCACGGTCGTTGGTTCATAAACTGATCTGGGCTGGGTATTATTGGCCAACTATGCAAAGGGATGCCCATGCATACGTCAAAGCATGTGACAAGTGTCAGAGATTTGGCAACCTCATAAGGCAACCAACCGAGGAGCTCACTCCAATAATGACCCCATGGCTGTTCGCTCAATGGGGATTGGATATCATGGGCCCGTTCCCAACAGCAGTCAGGCAGTTGAAGTTCCTAGTAGTCGGTATAGACTACTTCACCAAGTGGGTAGAAGCAAAAACCCTGGCCATAATCACGGAGAAAAATGTGCGAAGCTTTGTACGGAAAAACATCATTTGCAAATACGGTATACCAAGGGTATTGGACTCGAACAATGGGAAGCAATTCGACAACGATGCATTTAGAGACTTCTGCTCACAACTTGGGATCAAGAACCACTTCATGTACAAACACCTTAATTGACATACAACTTATAATCGTCCTCCAAGCGTTTGGGACAAGTTGTCCAGGAGCGATATTGAGGGAAGAAAGAAGCGACATTATAAATGGATGGATGGGGAAGCAAAGTCCACATGAAAAGGTAGCTTTGTAGAAGCACACTCGCCGTGTGCAAAGGCATAAGCCTTCTCGTTTAGACGAGGTAAGTGAGCGACGGTGCCACGAGGGAAATGGAACCTCTTCCTTATCGATTTTAGTTGTTTTGTTTTTAAACAGTAAGACCCAGAAAGAGCACGAAAAGGGGTTGAAGAAGAAGATGAAGAAGGGTTTGAGAGTTGCAAAAGCTTCAACACAGCGGTGTCAACACCTTGTTCCTCAAACTCATAGTTTGAAGACAGACCAATTTTGAGCTCATTAGACCTAATTTCAGAATCCCCCTCCTCTATGACGGCCATCTCTAAATGGTATTTAATCAGAGAACGTTGAATTAAAGGGAAAAGGGTGACTAAGACAAGCCCAAAAGCAGTGTAACAACAGGGTAAAAAAAATCTACTTGGGGGCATTTCCCGCCAGAATGTTCAAGGAAAACCTTTAGCCTAGTGAAGAAAAAGGAAACAGAAGGAGTTTGTTGCCTAAGAAAAACAAAATCAACCATTAATGGAGATTCGGAGCGTAGAAATCTTACCAGGATAAGTATGGGAGTTTATGAAAGCTTCAAACTTCAAACACAGAGGCTGCGAAGAAGAAAAGAGGAGAAACAGTTTCTCTAAAAGGAAGAAAGCAAAAATTAAGGCGCGGGAAATTCAATGAAAAATCGACATGAGCGGCAAATGAAGAAGGGACACATGTCCATCACCTGATGGGGAAGTTACATCGCATTTATGATGATTGAATGAGAATCTCGGAAGAGTGGCCCTATTTTTAGGTAGATAAAGCAATATGAAAATCAACAGAAGAGTGACCCTATTTTTTAGGCAATGTTTTACTGGGAGTTGTAGTTGTATTTTTCTCGGATTGTCCTTTAGTTTTGTTTCTACTTAAACATAGGGGTGTAGGGGCATTTTTGAACCAAAAAAAATGAGGATCCCAAACAAGGGAAGCCCTTTAAATATTAGTATACATATATATAGACACACACACACACACACACATACACACACAAAGAGGGGAAATAGTGTAATACTGAAGTAATTATATTCACGAAGGGAAAAGAAATCTTGTTCAAAAGCATGGACAAAGTTTGGAAGCAAACACAACAACAATATTTTCTTTATTGTCTCAATCTTTACAAAAAATAAAAAAATAAAAAAAAATAAAGAAGGATGTTGAAATTTTAGAATATTTGTGCATGCCATTTTCTACTTCCCTGTTCAATATATATTAAGAAAATCGAATTTGATTAAGAACATTGGTACTAAAGATAAGGATCAAATCCAAGTTTTATAAATCTATAGTATCATTTTAAACAAAAACTAACTTTTTAGATTAGATAGTTCATATCTTGGACAAGTTTGTTTTAGATTCTTCTAAGAGAAATGTTGTTTCAATTATCCTCAATAACAACGTCGGAGAAAAAGTTAATTTGGTTATAAAAATGAAATGAAAAACTAGAGATAAAAAAACAGAAAAAGTGATGCTCAGTTGGGCAACCCAATGGGCCATGTTGGAACCAATTGGCAGTGACCCGTTTTCCTTCCACTTCCCCTGTTCAATATCTATTAAGAAAATCGAATTTGATTCAGAACACCGGTACTAAAGATAAGGATCAAATCCAAGTTTTATAAATCTATAGTATCATTTTAAACAAAACTAACTTTTTAGATTAGATAGTTCATATCTTGGACAAGTTTGTTTTAGATTCTTCTAAGAGAAATGTTGTTTCAATTGTCCTCAATAACAACGTCAGAGGAAAAGTTAATTTGGTTATAAAAATGAAATGAAAAACTAGAGATAAAAAAACAGAAAAAGTGATGGTCAATTGGGCAACCCAATGGGCCATGTTGGAACCAATTGGCAGTGGCCCGTTATATTTCCACTGCAAAAAGTGGGAGGATGTCGCTGCTGTGTGAAAACAGTCTCACGCATTGCCCTCATTGAATCCGACCAACTAGTTTGGACCAAAATCCCATCACATTTATGCCCCCACTTGGGTTACAAGCTCACATTACTGAGCTCGGCAATATGCAGGCCTTGTTTGGAATCTTATAAACATTTAAGAGATCATTCATTTTGTCAATGTGGGATTGGTATCTTGCAATTGGTTAGCATATTTCAACAGCAACTTAGGGAATTTTCATCTTTATGTTATTGGAAAAGTGTATTTATTTGTTTCTCACACTGTAATGCATTCAAAGGTTAAGGAGCAGGTATAGTTTTGATATTACATAAATGGTCACTAAACAGGCCAACATTGTCTAAAATTTAACAAAAACACAACATTAAAAACAAGGAAACATTACATTCATCAAAGCTCCCCTCCCAGCTAAAGCATCAGCAAAATGATTTGTTTCCCTATAGCTGTGCCTAATTCTGACTTTGAGGAAAGCATTCATCAATTAGTGCAGTAAATTCACAGTTAGTTGTTAGTGCATCAAGTTCTATTTTTAAATTTTGAATATTCATCTCAGCACATAGCAATTTCCCATTTCTAAGGGCTCACAGCAAGACTCTCCACTTCCCTTGAAAAAAAAAAGGCTTTGGATCTTCATGTTGAAAGATTTTCCTGTTTCTTTGCAACCATAGCATCTAGATTCCAAATAGAAAAAGCTGTCCCGTTGAAAAAATTTATGGAGAACTATGCAGGGTAGCTTGCTCCCTGCAAAAATCTTGAGAAATTTTATTTGAGGTACCACTATCGAGAAGAGAAAGTTGTACCTTGTAAGTTGGAAAATGGTCACTCGTCTGAAAGCTGATGGGTTTTATGGGACTGTGATGTCTTATTTAGACAAATTCTTTAGGCCATGAAAATCTCTATAGGATTAGCCACTTATCTAAAACTCAAAACTTTAATAAAATTTACATCATTCCTTGAAAACAAAGAGATGGATATTCTCCCTTTATTCCTATTTTGTTCATAGTAGGGCTTCTTTGAACAGGCATCTTTATTTGACATGTAGAAGAATGAGGAGAAACAAAAAATAAACTCGATACTAAACCATTCTACAGATTGGACAACAATCTACTAGACAACTACGACTCCTAAAGCAATATTTTCCACCTTTTGATTATTATTAATTCCATTGCTACACAAAGGAAAATCTGTAAGCTAGAAACTTGTCTATAGTTACTCTGCTAGATGCGCAAATTTGGTACGCAAGCCGGCTAAACACTGTTGGTCACTTTCCAGCATGTTAAGCTTTGAGTTCCATTTTTATGGATGAAGGTGTTGTTCCCAAAACATAACCAAGCATGGCACTTTCATATGTTAAAGTTAAACCTCTGAAGCCAAATTGACTTCCTCATTACTAACCAGTACCATCTATTCCCTTTATTCTCTGCAAATTTTTCAGACTTCAATTTCTAATTATATTTTGTTCTTCTATTAGTGATCTTTTGAAGTAATGGAAATCATCCAAAGAAAATAAAAACCTTTGGTTTTATCACCCACAAAATAAAGTTTTCCTGGTAATCGGTCATTTAGTAGAGCACCAAAAGATACATATATGATCAACAGTCCAACTAAAACATGTTCTTATACTTCATATTATTTTATTTTATATATTCTTGCTAAAGAGTGAAAAAAAGTATTTCATAAATCCGATGTATACATCTGCCCTCTCATAGTTTGTGGGAGGATGCATATGTCTGATGATAAGATAATTATTGTTAAAGTTTTGATATAATCTAATTAGACACTTTAAAGATATTATTCTTTTGTGAAGTGGTTATATAACTACATAAATTATCATGGGCACTTGGTATGGTTTTCATATATATAGTTTAAGGTCTAGCATTTTGGTATCAATTTCAATGGGTAAAATCTCTTGTTTGATGAAAGAAATCTGAGGTTTGATTCCTGCATACACCAACCAATAGGTGTCATGATCTGATGATAATGAACAATTATTATGGAACAGATACCATAAATTGAAATACTATCTTATCTAAAAATAGAGATCTCAACCACTTAATATATGAGTTGGCCATCATAAACAAGGCAACTTAATTAGGATCTTACTTATGAATTCCAATCTAGGTAGCAAGAGAAAGAACGTTAGACAAATTTGTTTCTATTTTGTGATGAGTAAAAATTTATAAAGTAATGAATGGGTAGTAAATGAATGTAATGAATGGGTATTGTGGGGCCTGAGAATTTGTGGCCTCGGCCCACTTTACATTAGGGCCCAAGGCCCAAGCCGAGGAGAACTATTGCCGAGGACGCATAATGAAAGCCCAAAAAAGGCCCAAAGATATGGCCGAGAACGATCTTATGCTCAGCACCCCATAGAACGCCTAAAGGAAAGGACGAGCTCAGTGCAGAAGCCAGCCAAGTGAAAAAGCTGTCAAAACATCAATAAAGAGCTCTGCGTCTGACAGGTCCATTCCTTTCACCATGCTATTCAGCTTTTACAACCACTCCCAATCACTCGAGGTATGGGCTGATAGGACAAGTCTCAATCCCAGAAAGTGGATCTTACACGTGGACGCTAGAAGGGGGGTAAATGCTAGTATAAAAGGAAAGGAGAACCAATGGAAAGGGGGATTCGGGCCATGAAGTCTTAGAAGAGGAGAACAATAACATTAAGCTCCTTGGACGAGGTCTAAAGACCGTTAAACCCGTCAGGTTCACCTTCATGCAAATTTCCATAGACACCATGGCTAATCGCTATTTGATGACCCAGACCTAGCCTTTCAAGCCCACGATCTACAAATGATATTGTTCGGGCCCTTAAACGTACGCACCCAATATCATTCTTGGGTCGCTAAAATCGTGTCCTTACAACTGGCGCCGTCTGTGGGAAGGCTTGCGCGTTGGCACAGGTGGTGGCGGAATCAAGCCTCTGTCAAACAAGGGTCTGCAAAGGCTCCTCCATTTCCAGCAACACACTGTTGTTGTCCTGACGTAAATTTCCGCTAGTGGCTACACCTCGCAGTGTCAATGGCACGGGCAGTTTTAGGGGCTTCCAACATCAAGCTAACGTCCCACACCATGGTCGGGGGTTAATCCTCGAAAAAAAAAAAATATATATATATATATATATATATATATAAAAGAAAGATTAAAAGAGTTTTGGACAGAACCAACGCATTGTATGGTCCTCGGACTCGGGCCTATGGGGAAACCAACTACTTAAAAGAAAGATTAAAAGAGCTTTGGACAGAACCAAAGCAATGTATGGTCCTCGGACTCAAGCCTATGGGGAAACCAACTACTTAAAAGAGTTTTGGACAGAACCAAGGCACTGTATGGTCCTCGGACTTAAGCCTATGGGGAAACCAACTACTTAAAAGAGTTTTGGACAGAACCAAGGCAATGTATGGTCTTCGGACTCAAGCCTATGGGGAAACCAACTACTTAAAAGAGTTCTGGACAGAACCAAGGCACTGTATGGTCCTCAGACTCAAGCTTATGGGGAAACCAACTACTCAAAACAGTTTTGGATAGAAACCAAGGCAATATATGGTCCTCGGACTCAAGCCTATGGGGAAACCAACTACTTAAAAGAGTTTTGGACAGAACCAAGGCACTGTTTGGTCCTCGGACTCAAGCCTATGGGGAAACCAACTACTTAAAAGAGTTTTGGACAGAACCAAGGCACTGTACGGTCCTCGGACTCAAGCCTATGGGGAAACCAACTACTTAAAAGAAAGATTAAAAGAGTTTTGGCCAGAACCAAGGCATTGTATGGTCCTCGGACTCGGGCCTATGGGGAAACCAACTACTTAAAAGAAAGATTAAAAGAGTTCTGGATAGAACCAAGGTATTGTATGGTCCTCGGACTCGGGCATATGGGAAACCAACTACATAAAAGAATTTTTAACAAAACCAAGGTACTGTATGGTCTTCGGACTCGAGCCTATGGGGAAACCAACTACTTAAAAGAGTTTTGGACAGAACCAAGGCACTGTATGGTCCTCGGACAAAAGCCTACGGGGAAACCAACTACTTAAAAGAGTTTTGGACAGAACCAAGATACTGTATGATCCTCGGACTCGGGCCTATGGGGAAACCAACTACTTAAAAGAAAGATTAAAAGAGTTTTGGGCAGAACTAAGGCATTGTATGGTCCTCAGACTCGGGCCGATGGGGAAACCAACTACTTAAAAGAGTTTTGGACAACACCAAGGCAATATATGGTCCTCGGACTCTAGCCTATGCGGAAACCAACGACTTAAAAGAAAGATTAAAAGAGTTTTGGACAGAACCAAAGCACTATATGGTCCTCGGACTCAAGCCATTGGGGAAAACAACTACTTAAAAGGGTTTTGGACAGAACCAAGGCGCCGTATGGTCCTAGGACTCGGGCCTATGGGGAAACCAACTACTTAAAAGAAAGATTAAAAGAGTTTTGGATAGAACTAAGGCACTGTATGGTCCTCGGACTCAAGCCTATGGGGAAACCAACTACTTAAAAGGGTTTTTGACAGAACCAAGGCACTGTATGGTCCTCGAATTCAGGCCTACGGGGAAACCAACTACATAAAGGAAAGATTAAAAGAGTTCTGGATAGAACCAAAAAATTGTATGGTCCTCGGACTCGGCCTATGGAGAAACCAACTACTTAAAAGAGTTTTGGACAGAACCAAGGCACTGTATGGTCCTCGGACTCGGGCCTATGGGGAAACCAACTACTTAAAAGAGTTTTGGACATAACCAAGGCACTGTATGGTCCTCGGACAAAAGCCTACGGGGAAACCAACTACTTAAAAGAGTTTTGGACAGAACCAAGATACTGTATGATCCTCGGACTCGGGCCTATGGGGAAACCAACTACTTAAAAGAAAGATTAAAAGAGTTTTGGGCAGAACTAAGGCATTGTATGGTCCTCAGACTCGGGCCGATGGGGAAACCAACTACTTAAAAGAATTTTGGACAGAACCAAGGCATTGTATTATCCTCGGACTCGGGCCTGTGGGGAAACCAACTACTTAAAAGAAAGATTAAAAGAGTTTTACACAGAACCAAGGCAATGTATGGTCCTCGGACTCAAGCCTATGGGGAAATCAACTACTTAAAAGAGTTTTGGACAGAACCAAGATACTGTATGGTCCTCGGACTCAAGCCTATGGGGAAACCAACAACTTAAAAGAGTTCTGGACAAAACCAAGGCACTATATGGTCCTCGGACTCTAGCCTATGCAGAAACCAACTACTTAAAAGAAAGATTAAAAGAGTTTTGGACAGAATCAAAGCACTATATGGTCCTCGGACTCAAGCCATTGGGGAAAACAACAACTTAAAAGGGTTTTGGACAGAACCAAGGCACCGTATGGTCCTAGGACTCGGGCCTATGGGGAAACCAACTACTTAAAAGAAAGATTAAAAGAGTTTTGGAAAGAACTAAGGCACTGTATGGTCCTCGGACTCAAGCCTATCGGGAAACCAACTGCTTAAAAGAAAGATTAAAAGAGTTCTGGACAGAACCAAGGCATTGTATGGTCCTCGGACTCAAGCCTATGGGGAAACCAACAACTTAAAAGAGTTCTGGACAGAACCAAGGCATTGTATGGTCCTCGGACTCGGGCCTATGGGGAAACCAACTACTTAAAAGAGTTTTGGACAACACCAAGGCAATATATGGTCCTCGGACTCTAGCCTATGCGGAAACCAACTACTTAAAAGAAAGATTAAAAGAGTTTTGGACAGAACCAAAGCACTGTATGGTCCTCGGACTCAAGCCATTGGGGAAAACAACTACTTAAAAGGGTTTTGGACAGAACCAAGGCGCCGTATGGTCCTAGGACTCGGGCCTATGGGGAAACCAACTACTTAAAAGAAAGATTAAAAGAGTTTTGGATAGAACTAAGGCACTGTATGGTCCTCGGACTCAAGCCTATGGGGAAACCAACTACTTAAAAGGGTTTTTGACAGAACCAAGGCACTGTATGGTCCTCGAATTCAGGCCTACGGGGAAACCAACTACATAAAGGAAAGATTAAAAGAGTTCTGGATAGAACCAAAAAATTGTATGGTCCTCGGACTCGGCCTATGGAGAAACCAACTACTTAAAAGAGTTTTGGACAGAACCAAGGCACTGTATGGTCCTAGGACTCGGGCCTATGGGGAAACCAACTACTTAAAAGAGTTTTGGACATAACCAAGGCACTGTATGGTCCTCGGACAAAAGCCTACGGGGAAACCAACTACTTAAAAGAGTTCTGGACAGAACCAAAATACTGTATGATCCTCGGACTCGGGCCTATGGGGAAACCAACTACTTAAAAGAAAGATTAAAAGAGTTTTGGGCAGAACTAAGGCATTGTATGGTCCTCAGACTCGGGCCGATGGGGAAACCAACTACTTAAAAGAATTTTGGACAGAACCAAGGCATTGTATTATCCTCGGACTCGGGCCTGTGGGGAAACCAACTACTTAAAAGAAAGATTAAAAGAGTTTTACACAGAACCAAGGCAATGTATGGTCCTCGGACTCAAGCCTATGGGGAAACCAACTGCTTAAAAGAGTTTTGGACAGAACCAAGGCACTATATGGTCCTCGGACTCAAGCCTATGGGGAAATCAACTACTTAAAAGAGTTTTGGACAGAACCAAGGTACTGTATGGTCCTCGGACTCAAGCCTATGGGGAAACCAACAACTTAAAAGAGTTCTGGACAAAACCAAGGCACTATATGGTCCTCGGACTCTAGCCTCTGCAGAAACCAACTACTTAAAAGAAAGATTAAAAGAGTTTTGGACAGAACCAAAGCACTATATGGTCCTCGGACTCAAGCCATTGGGGGAAACAACTACTTATAAGGGTTTTGGACAGAACCAAGGCACCGTATGGTCCTAGGACTCGGGCCTATGGGGAAACCAACTACTTAAAAGAAAGATTAAAAGAGTTTTGGAAAGAACTAAGGCACTGTATGGTCCTCGGACTCAAGCCTATCGGGAAACCAACTGCTTAAAAGAAAGATTAAAAGAGTTTTGGACAGAACCAAGGCATTGTATGGTCCTCGGACTCAAGCCTATGGGGAAACCAACAACTTAAAAGAGTTCTTTACAGAACCAAGGCATTGTATGGTCCTCGGACTCGGGCCTATGGGGAAACCAACTACTTAAAAGAGTTTTGGACAACACCAAGGCAATATATGGTCCGCGGACTCTAGCCTATGCGGAAACCAACTACTTAAAAGAAAGATTAAAAGAGTTTTGGACAGAATCAAAGCACTATATGGTCCTCGGACTCAAGCCATTGGGGAAAACAACTACTTAAAATGGTTTTGGACAGAACCAAGGCGCCGTATGGTCCTAGGACTCGGGCCTGTGGGGAAACCAACTACTTAAAAGGAAGATTAAAAGAGTTTTGGATAGAACTAAGGCACTGTATGGTCCTCGGACTCAAGCCTATGGGGAAACCAACTACTTAAAAGGGTTTTTGACAGAACCAAGGCACTGTATGGTCCTCGAATTCAGGCCTACGGGGAAACCAACTACATAAAGGAAAGATTAAAAGAGTTCTGGATAGAACCAAAAAATTGTATGGTCCTCGGACTCGGCCTATGGAGAAACCAACTACTTAAAAGAGTTTTGGACAGAACCAAGGCACTGTATGGTCCTCGGACTCGGGCCTATGGGGAAACCAACTACTTAAAAGAGTTTTGGACATAACCAAGGCACTGTATGGTCCTCGGACAAAAGCCTACGGGGAAACCAACTACTTAAAAGAGTTTTGGACAGAACCAAGATACTGTATGATACTCGGACTCGGGCCTATGGGGAAACCAACTACTTAAAAGAAAGATTAAAAGAGTTTTGGGCAGAACTAAGGCATTGTATGGTCCTCAGACTCGGGCCGATGGGGAAACCAACTACTTAAAAGAATTTTGGACAGAACCAAGGCATTGTATTATCCTCGGACTCGGGCCTGTGGGGAAACCAACTACTTAAAAGAAAGATTAAAAGAGTTTTACACAGAACCAAGGCAATGTATGGTCCTCGGACTCAAGCCTATGGGGAAACCAACTGCTTAAAAGAGTTTTGGACAGAACCAAGGCACTATATGGTCCTCGGACTCAAGCCTATGGGGAAATCAACTACTTAAAAGAGTTTTGGACAGAACCAAGATACTGTATGGTCCTCGGACTCAAGCCTATGGGGAAACCAACAACTTAAAAGAGTTCTGGACAAAACCAAGGCACTATATGGTCCTCGGACTCTAGCCTATGCAGAAACCAACTACTTAAAAGAAAGATTAAAAGAGTTTTGGACAGAACCAAAGCACTATATGGTCCTCGGACTCAAGCCATTGGGGAAAACAACTACTTAAAAGGGTTTTGGACAGAACCAAGGCACCGTATGGTCCTAGGACTCGGGCCTATGGGGAAACCAACTACTTAAAAGAAAGATTAAAAGAGTTTTGGAAAGAACTAAGGCACTGTATGGTCCTCGGACTCAAGCCTATCGGGAAACCAACTGCTTAAAAGAAAGATTAAAAGAGTTCTGGACAGAACCAAGGCATTGTATGGTCCTCGGACTCAAGCCTATGGGGAAACCAACAACTTAAAAGAGTTCTGGACAGAACCAAGGCATTGTATGGTCCTCGAACTCGGGCCTATGGGGAAACCAACTACTTAAAAGAGTTTTGGACAACACCAAGGCAATATATGGTCCTCGGACTCTAGCCTATGCGGAAACCAACTACTTAAAAGAAAGATTAAAAGAGTTTTGGACAGAACCAAAGCACTGTATGGTCCTCGGTCTCAAGCCATTGGGGAAAACAACTACTTAAAAGGGTTTTGGACAGAACCAAGGCGCCGTATGGTCTTAGGACTCGGGCCTATGGGGAAACCAACTACTTAAAAGAAAGATTAAAAGAGTTTTGGATAGAACTAAGGCACTGTATGGTCCTCGGACTCAAGCCTATGGGGAAACCAACTACTTAAAAGGGTTTTTGACAGAACCAAGGCACTGTATGGTCCTCGAATTCAGGCCTACGGGGAAACCAACTACATAAAGGAAAGATTAAAAGAGTTCTGGATAGAACCAAAAAATTGTATGGTCCTCGGACTCGGCCTATGGAGAAACCAACTACTTAAAAGAGTTTTGGACAGAACCAAGGCACTGTATGGTCCTCGGACTCGGGCCTATGGGGAAACCAACTACTTAAAAGAGTTTTGGACATAACCAAGGCACTGTATGGTCCTCGGACAAAAGCCTACGGGGAAACCAACTACTTAAAAGAGTTTTGGACAGAACCAAAATACTGTATGATCCTCGGACTCGGGCCTATGGGGAAACCAACTACTTAAAAGAAAGATTAAAAGAGTTTTGGGCAGAACTAAGGCATTGTATGGTCCTCAGACTCGGGCCGATGGGGAAACCAACTACTTAAAAGAATTTTGGACAGAACCAAGGCATTGTATTATCCTCGGACTCGGGCCTGTGGGGAAACCAACTACTTAAAAGAAAGATTAAAAGAGTTTTACACAGAACCAAGGCAATGTATGGTCCTCGGACTCAAGCCTATGGGGAAACCAACTGCTTAAAAGAGTTTTGGACAGAGCCAAGGCACTATATGGTCCTCGGACTCAAGCCTATGGGGAAATCAACTACTTAAAAGAGTTTTGGACAGAACCAAGGTACTGTATGGTCCTCGGACTCAAGCCTATGGGGAAACCAACAACTTAAAAGAGTTCTGGACAAAACCAAGGCACTATATGGTCCTCGGACTCTAGCCTCTGCAGAAACCAACTACTTAAAAGAAAGATTTAAAGAGTTTTGGACAGAACCAAAGCACTATATGGTCCTCGGACTCAAGCCATTGGGGAAAACAACTACTTAAAAGGGTTTTGGACAGAACCAAGGCGCCGCATGGTCCTAGGACTCGGGCCTATGGGGAAACCAACTACTTAAAAGAAAGATTAAAAGAGTTTTGGTTAGAACTAAGGCACTGTATGGTCCTCGGACTCAAGCCTATGGGGAAACCAACTACTTAAAAGGGTTTTTGACAGAACCAAGGCACTGTATGGTCCTCGAATTCAGGCCTACGGGGAAACCAACTACATAAAGGAAAGATTAAAAGAGTTCTGGATAGAACCAAAAAATTGTATGGTCCTCGGACTCGGCCTATGGAGAAACCAACTACTTAAAAGAGTTTTGGACAGAACCAAGGCACTGTATGGTCCTCGGACTCGGGCCTATGGGGAAACCAACTACTTAAAAAGGTTTTTGACAGAACCAAGGCACTGTATGGTCCTCGAATTCAGGCCTACGGGGAAACCAACTACATAAAGGAAAGATTAAAAGAGTTCTGGATAGAACCAAAAAATTGTATGGTCCTCGGACTCGGCCTATGGAGAAACCAACTACTTAAAAGAGTTTTGGACAGAACCAAGGCACTGTATGGTCCTCGGACTCGGGCCGATGGGGAAACCAACTACTTAAAAGAATTTTGGACAGAACCAAGGCATTGTATTATCCTCGGACTCGGACCTGTGGGGAAACCAACTACTTAAAAGAAAGATTAAAAGAGTTTTACACAGAACCAAAGCAATGTATGGTCCTCGGACTCAAGCCTATGGGGAAACCAACTGCTTAAAAGAGTTATGGACAGAACCAAGGCACTATATGGTCCTCGGACTCAAGCCTATGGGGAAATCAACTACTTAAAAGAGTTTTGGACAGAACCAAGATACTGTATGGTCCTCGGACTCAAGCCTATGGGGAAACCAACAACTTAAAAGAGTTCTGGACAAAACAAGGGCACTATATGGTCCTCGGACTCTAGCCTATGCAGAAACCAACTACTTAAAAGAAAGATTAAAAGAGTTTTGGACAGAACCAAAGCACTATATGGTCCTGGGACTCAAGCCATTGGGGAAAACAACAACTTAAAAGGGTTTTGGACAGAACCAAGGCACCGTATGGTCCTAGGACTCGGGCCTATGGGGAAACCAACTACTTAAAAGAAAGATTAAAAGAGTTTTGGAAAGAACTAAGGCACTGTATGGTCCTCGGACTCAAGCCTATCGGGAAACCAACTGCTTAAAAGAAAGATTAAAAGAGTTCTGGACAGAACCAAGGCATTGTATGGTCCTCGGACTCAAGCCTATGGGGAAACCAACAACTTAAAAGAGTTCTGGACAGAACCAAGGCATTGTATGGTCCTCGGACTCGGGCCTATGGGGAAACCAACTACTTAAAAGAGTTTTGGACAACACCAAGGCAATATATGGTCCTCGGACTCTAGCCTATGCGAAAACCAACTACTTAAAAGAAAGATTAAAAGAGTTTTGGACAGAACCAAAGCACTGTATTGTCCTCGGACTCAAGCCATTGGGGAAAACAACTACTTAAAAGGGTTTTGGACAGAACCAAGGCGCCGTATGGTCCTAGGACTCGGGCCTATGGGGAAACCAACTACTTAAAAGAAAGAGTAAAAGAGTTTTGGATAGAACTAAGGCACTGTATGGTCCTCGGACTCAAGCCTATGGGGAAACCAACTACTTAAAAGGGTTTTTGACAGAACCAAGGCACTGTATGGTCCTCGAATTCAGGCCTACGGGGAAACCAACTACATAAAGGAAAGATTAAAAGAGTTCTGGATAGAACCAAAAAATTGTATGGTCCTCGGACTCGGCCTATGGAGAAACCAACTACTTAAAAGAGTTTTGGACAGAACCAAGGCACTGTATGGTCCTCGGACTCGGCCTATGGGGAAACCAACTACTTAAAAGAAAGATTAAAAGAGTTTTGGCCAGAACCAAGGCATTGTATGGTCCTCGGACTCGGGCCTATGGGGAAACCAACTACTTAAAAGAAAGATTAAAAGAGTTCTGGATAGAACCAAGGTATTGTATGGTCCTCGGACTCGGGCATATGGGAAACCAACTACATAAAAGAATTTTTAACAAAACCAAGGTACTGTATGGTCTTCGGACTCGAGCCTATGGGGAAACCAACTACTTAAAAGAGTTTTGGACAGAACCAAGGCACTGTATGGTCCTCGGACAAAAGCCTACGGGGAAACCAACTACTTAAAAGAGTTTTGGACAGAACCAAGATACTGTATGATCCTCGGACTCGGGCCTATGGGGAAACCAACTACTTAAAAGAAAGATTAAAAGAGTTTTGGGCAGAACTAAGGCATTGTATGGTCCTCAGACTCGGGCCGATGGGGAAACCAACTACTTAAAAGAGTTTTGGACAACACCAAGGCAATATATGGTCCTCGGACTCTAGCCTATGCGGAAACCAACGACTTAAAAGAAAGATTAAAAGAGTTTTGGACAGAACCAAAGCACTATATGGTCCTCGGACTCAAGCCATTGGGGAAAACAACTACTTAAAAGGGTTTTGGACAGAACCAAGGCGCCGTATGGTCCTAGGACTCGGGCCTATGGGGAAACCAACTACTTAAAAGAAAGATTAAAAGAGTTTTGGATAGAACTAAGGCACTGTATGGTCCTCGGACTCAAGCCTATGGGGAAACCAACTACTTAAAAGGGTTTTTGACAGAACCAAGGCACTGTATGGTCCTCGAATTCAGGCCTACGGGGAAACCAACTACATAAAGGAAAGATTAAAAGAGTTCTGGATAGAACCAAAAAATTGTATGGTCCTCGGACTCGGCCTATGGAGAAACCAACTACTTAAAAGAGTTTTGGACAGAACCAAGGCACTGTATGGTCCTCGGACTCGGGCCTATGGGGAAACCAACTACTTAAAAGAGTTTTGGACATAACCAAGGCACTGTATGGTCCTCGGACAAAAGCCTACGGGGAAACCAACTACTTAAAAGAGTTTTGGACAGAACCAAGATACTGTATGATCCTCGGACTCGGGCCTATGGGGAAACCAACTACTTAAAAGAAAGATTAAAAGAGTTTTGGGCAGAACTAAGGCATTGTATGGTCCTCAGACTCGGGCCGATGGGGAAACCAACTACTTAAAAGAATTTTGGACAGAACCAAGGCATTGTATTATCCTCGGACTCGGGCCTGTGGGGAAACCAACTACTTAAAAGAAAGATTAAAAGAGTTTTACACAGAACCAAGGCAATGTATGGTCCTCGGACTCAAGCCTATGGGGAAATCAACTACTTAAAAGAGTTTTGGACAGAACCAAGATACTGTATGGTCCTCGGACTCAAGCCTATGGGGAAACCAACAACTTAAAAGAGTTCTGGACAAAACCAAGGCACTATATGGTCCTCGGACTCTAGCCTATGCAGAAACCAACTACTTAAAAGAAAGATTAAAAGAGTTTTGGACAGAATCAAAGCACTATATGGTCCTCGGACTCAAGCCATTGGGGAAAACAACAACTTAAAAGGGTTTTGGACAGAACCAAGGCACCGTATGGTCCTAGGACTCGGGCCTATGGGGAAACCAACTACTTAAAAGAAAGATTAAAAGAGTTTTGGAAAGAACTAAGGCACTGTATGGTCCTCGGACTCAAGCCTATCGGGAAACCAACTGCTTAAAAGAAAGATTAAAAGAGTTCTGGACAGAACCAAGGCATTGTATGGTCCTCGGACTCAAGCCTATGGGGAAACCAACAACTTAAAAGAGTTCTGGACAGAACCAAGGCATTGTATGGTCCTCGGACTCGGGCCTATGGGGAAACCAACTACTTAAAAGAGTTTTGGACAACACCAAGGCAATATATGGTCCTCGGACTCTAGCCTATGCGGAAACCAACTACTTAAAAGAAAGATTAAAAGAGTTTTGGACAGAACCAAAGCACTGTATGGTCCTCGGACTCAAGCCATTGGGGAAAACAACTACTTAAAAGGGTTTTGGACAGAACCAAGGCGCCGTATGGTCCTAGGACTCGGGCCTATGGGGAAACCAACTACTTAAAAGAAAGATTAAAAGAGTTTTGGATAGAACTAAGGCACTGTATGGTCCTCGGACTCAAGCCTATGGGGAAACCAACTACTTAAAAGGGTTTTTGACAGAACCAAGGCACTGTATGGTCCTCGAATTCAGGCCTACGGGGAAACCAACTACATAAAGGAAAGATTAAAAGAGTTCTGGATAGAACCAAAAAATTGTATGGTCCTCGGACTCGGCCTATGGAGAAACCAACTACTTAAAAGAGTTTTGGACAGAACCAAGGCACTGTATGGTCCTAGGACTCGGGCCTATGGGGAAACCAACTACTTAAAAGAGTTTTGGACATAACCAAGGCACTGTATGGTCCTCGGACAAAAGCCTACGGGGAAACCAACTACTTAAAAGAGTTCTGGACAGAACCAAAATACTGTATGATCCTCGGACTCGGGCCTATGGGGAAACCAACTACTTAAAAGAAAGATTAAAAGAGTTTTGGGCAGAACTAAGGCATTGTATGGTCCTCAGACTCGGGCCGATGGGGAAACCAACTACTTAAAAGAATTTTGGACAGAACCAAGGCATTGTATTATCCTCGGACTCGGGCCTGTGGGGAAACCAACTACTTAAAAGAAAGATTAAAAGAGTTTTACACAGAACCAAGGCAATGTATGGTCCTCGGACTCAAGCCTATGGGGAAACCAACTGCTTAAAAGAGTTTTGGACAGAACCAAGGCACTATATGGTCCTCGGACTCAAGCCTATGGGGAAATCAACTACTTAAAAGAGTTTTGGACAGAACCAAGGTACTGTATGGTCCTCGGACTCAAGCCTATGGGGAAACCAACAACTTAAAAGAGTTCTGGACAAAACCAAGGCACTATATGGTCCTCGGACTCTAGCCTCTGCAGAAACCAACTACTTAAAAGAAAGATTAAAAGAGTTTTGGACAGAACCAAAGCACTATATGGTCCTCGGACTCAAGCCATTGGGGGAAACAACTACTTATAAGGGTTTTGGACAGAACCAAGGCACCGTATGGTCCTAGGACTCGGGCCTATGGGGAAACCAACTACTTAAAAGAAAGATTAAAAGAGTTTTGGAAAGAACTAAGGCACTGTATGGTCCTCGGACTCAAGCCTATCGGGAAACCAACTGCTTAAAAGAAAGATTAAAAGAGTTTTGGACAGAACCAAGGCATTGTATGGTCCTCGGACTCAAGCCTATGGGGAAACCAACAACTTAAAAGAGTTCTTTACAGAACCAAGGCATTGTATGGTCCTCGGACTCGGGCCTATGGGGAAACCAACTACTTAAAAGAGTTTTGGACAACACCAAGGCAATATATGGTCCGCGGACTCTAGCCTATGCGGAAACCAACTACTTAAAAGAAAGATTAAAAGAGTTTTGGACAGAATCAAAGCACTATATGGTCCTCGGACTCAAGCCATTGGGGAAAACAACTACTTAAAATGGTTTTGGACAGAACCAAGGCGCCGTATGGTCCTAGGACTCGGGCCTGTGGGGAAACCAACTACTTAAAAGGAAGATTAAAAGAGTTTTGGATAGAACTAAGGCACTGTATGGTCCTCGGACTCAAGCCTATGGGGAAACCAACTACTTAAAAGGGTTTTTGACAGAACCAAGGCACTGTATGGTCCTCGAATTCAGGCCTACGGGGAAACCAACTACATAAAGGAAAGATTAAAAGAGTTCTGGATAGAACCAAAAAATTGTATGGTCCTCGGACTCGGCCTATGGAGAAACCAACTACTTAAAAGAGTTTTGGACAGAACCAAGGCACTGTATGGTCCTCGGACTCGGGCCTATGGGGAAACCAACTACTTAAAAGAGTTTTGGACATAACCAAGGCACTGTATGGTCCTCGGACAAAAGCCTACGGGGAAACCAACTACTTAAAAGAGTTTTGGACAGAACCAAGATACTGTATGATACTCGGACTCGGGCCTATGGGGAAACCAACTACTTAAAAGAAAGATTAAAAGAGTTTTGGGCAGAACTAAGGCATTGTATGGTCCTCAGACTCGGGCCGATGGGGAAACCAACTACTTAAAAGAATTTTGGACAGAACCAAGGCATTGTATTATCCTCGGACTCGGGCCTGTGGGGAAACCAACTACTTAAAAGAAAGATTAAAAGAGTTTTACACAGAACCAAGGCAATGTATGGTCCTCGGACTCAAGCCTATGGGGAAACCAACTGCTTAAAAGAGTTTTGGACAGAACCAAGGCACTATATGGTCCTCGGACTCAAGCCTATGGGGAAATCAACTACTTAAAAGAGTTTTGGACAGAACCAAGATACTGTATGGTCCTCGGACTCAAGCCTATGGGGAAACCAACAACTTAAAAGAGTTCTGGACAAAACCAAGGCACTATATGGTCCTCGGACTCTAGCCTATGCAGAAACCAACTACTTAAAAGAAAGATTAAAAGAGTTTTGGACAGAACCAAAGCACTATATGGTCCTCGGACTCAAGCCATTGGGGAAAACAACTACTTAAAAGGGTTTTGGACAGAACCAAGGCACCGTATGGTCCTAGGACTCGGGCCTATGGGGAAACCAACTACTTAAAAGAAAGATTAAAAGAGTTTTGGAAAGAACTAAGGCACTGTATGGTCCTCGGACTCAAGCCTATCGGGAAACCAACTGCTTAAAAGAAAGATTAAAAGAGTTCTGGACAGAACCAAGGCATTGTATGGTCCTCGGACTCAAGCCTATGGGGAAACCAACAACTTAAAAGAGTTCTGGACAGAACCAAGGCATTGTATGGTCCTCGAACTCGGGCCTATGGGGAAACCAACTACTTAAAAGAGTTTTGGACAACACCAAGGCAATATATGGTCCTCGGACTCTAGCCTATGCGGAAACCAACTACTTAAAAGAAAGATTAAAAGAGTTTTGGACAGAACCAAAGCACTGTATGGTCCTCGGTCTCAAGCCATTGGGGAAAACAACTACTTAAAAGGGTTTTGGACAGAACCAATGCGCCGTATGGTCTTAGGACTCGGGCCTATGGGGAAACCAACTACTTAAAAGAAAGATTAAAAGAGTTTTGGATAGAACTAAGGCACTGTATGGTCCTCGGACTCAAGCCTATGGGGAAACCAACTACTTAAAAGGGTTTTTGACAGAACCAAGGCACTGTATGGTCCTCGAATTCAGGCCTACGGGGAAACCAACTACATAAAGGAAAGATTAAAAGAGTTCTGGATAGAACCAAAAAATTGTATGGTCCTCGGACTCGGCCTATGGAGAAACCAACTACTTAAAAGAGTTTTGGACAGAACCAAGGCACTGTATGGTCCTCGGACTCGGGCCTATGGGGAAACCAACTACTTAAAAGAGTTTTGGACATAACCAAGGCACTGTATGGTCCTCGGACAAAAGCCTACGGGGAAACCAACTACTTAAAAGAGTTTTGGACAGAACCAAAATACTGTATGATCCTCGGACTCGGGCCTATGGGGAAACCAACTACTTAAAAGAAAGATTAAAAGAGTTTTGGGCAGAACTAAGGCATTGTATGGTCCTCAGACTCGGGCCGATGGGGAAACCAACTACTTAAAAGAATTTTGGACAGAACCAAGGCATTGTATTATCCTCGGACTCGGGCCTGTGGGGAAACCAACTACTTAAAAGAAAGATTAAAAGAGTTTTACACAGAACCAAGGCAATGTATGGTCCTCGGACTCAAGCCTATGGGGAAACCAACTGCTTAAAAGAGTTTTGGACAGAGCCAAGGCACTATATGGTCCTCGGACTCAAGCCTATGGGGAAATCAACTACTTAAAAGAGTTTTGGACAGAACCAAGGTACTGTATGGTCCTCGGACTCAAGCCTATGGGGAAACCAACAACTTAAAAGAGTTCTGGACAAAACCAAGGCACTATATGGTCCTCGGACTCTAGCCTCTGCAGAAACCAACTACTTAAAAGAAAGATTTAAAGAGTTTTGGACAGAACCAAAGCACTATATGGTCCTCGGACTCAAGCCATTGGGGAAAACAACTACTTAAAAGGGTTTTGGACAGAACCAAGGCGCCGCATGGTCCTAGGACTCGGGCCTATGGGGAAACCAACTACTTAAAAGAAAGATTAAAAGAGTTTTGGTTAGAACTAAGGCACTGTATGGTCCTCGGACTCAAGCCTATGGGGAAACCAACTACTTAAAAGGGTTTTTGACAGAACCAAGGCACTGTATGGTCCTCGAATTCAGGCCTACGGGGAAACCAACTACATAAAGGAAAGATTAAAAGAGTTCTGGATAGAACCAAAAAATTGTATGGTCCTCGGACTCGGCCTATGGAGAAACCAACTACTTAAAAGAGTTTTGGACAGAACCAAGGCACTGTATGGTCCTCGGACTCGGGCCTATGGGGAAACCAACTACTTAAAAAGGTTTTTGACAGAACCAAGGCACTGTATGGTCCTCGAATTCAGGCCTACGGGGAAACCAACTACATAAAGGAAAGATTAAAAGAGTTCTGGATAGAACCAAAAAATTGTATGGTCCTCGGACTCGGCCTATGGAGAAACCAACTACTTAAAAGAGTTTTGGACAGAACCAAGGCACTGTATGGTCCTCGGACTCGGGCCGATGGGGAAACCAACTACTTAAAAGAATTTTGGACAGAACCAAGGCATTGTATTATCCTCGGACTCGGACCTGTGGGGAAACCAACTACTTAAAAGAAAGATTAAAAGAGTTTTACACAGAACCAAAGCAATGTATGGTCCTCGGACTCAAGCCTATGGGGAAACCAACTGCTTAAAAGAGTTATGGACAGAACCAAGGCACTATATGGTCCTCGGACTCAAGCCTATGGGGAAATCAACTACTTAAAAGAGTTTTGGACAGAACCAAGATACTGTATGGTCCTCGGACTCAAGCCTATGGGGAAACCAACAACTTAAAAGAGTTCTGGACAAAACAAGGGCACTATATGGTCCTCGGACTCTAGCCTATGCAGAAACCAACTACTTAAAAGAAAGATTAAAAGAGTTTTGGACAGAACCAAAGCACTATATGGTCCTGGGACTCAAGCCATTGGGGAAAACAACAACTTAAAAGGGTTTTGGACAGAACCAAGGCACCGTATGGTCCTAGGACTCGGGCCTATGGGGAAACCAACTACTTAAAAGAAAGATTAAAAGAGTTTTGGAAAGAACTAAGGCACTGTATGGTCCTCGGACTCAAGCCTATCGGGAAACCAACTGCTTAAAAGAAAGATTAAAAGAGTTCTGGACAGAACCAAGGCATTGTATGGTCCTCGGACTCAAGCCTATGGGGAAACCAACAACTTAAAAGAGTTCTGGACAGAACCAAGGCATTGTATGGTCCTCGGACTCGGGCCTATGGGGAAACCAACTACTTAAAAGAGTTTTGGACAACACCAAGGCAATATATGGTCCTCGGACTCTAGCCTATGCGAAAACCAACTACTTAAAAGAAAGATTAAAAGAGTTTTGGACAGAACCAAAGCACTGTATTGTCCTCGGACTCAAGCCATTGGGGAAAACAACTACTTAAAAGGGTTTTGGACAGAACCAAGGCGCCGTATGGTCCTAGGACTCGGGCCTATGGGGAAACCAACTACTTAAAAGAAAGAGTAAAAGAGTTTTGGATAGAACTAAGGCACTGTATGGTCCTCGGACTCAAGCCTATGGGGAAACCAACTACTTAAAAGGGTTTTTGACAGAACCAAGGCACTGTATGGTCCTCGAATTCAGGCCTACGGGGAAACCAACTACATAAAGGAAAGATTAAAAGAGTTCTGGATAGAACCAAAAAATTGTATGGTCCTCGGACTCGGCCTATGGAGAAACCAACTACTTAAAAGAGTTTTGGACAGAACCAAGGCACTGTATGGTCCTCGGACTCGGGCCTATGGGGAAACCAACTACTTAAAAGAGTTTTGGACATAACCAAGGCACTGTATGGTCCTCGGACAAAAGCCTACGGGGAAACCAACTACTTAAAAGAGTTTTGGACAGAACCAAAATACTGTATGATCCTCGGACTCGGGCCTATGGGGAAACCAACTACTTAAAAGAAAGATTAAAAGAGTTTTGGGCAGAACTAAGGCATTGTATGGTCCTCAGACTCGGGCCGATGGGGAAACCAACTACTTAAAAGAATTTTGGACAGAACCAAGGCATTGTATTATCCTCGGACTCGGGCCTGTGGGGAAACCAACTACTTAAAAGAAAGATTAAAAGAGTTTTACACAGAACCAAGGCAATGTATGGTCCTCGGACTCAAGCCTATGGGGAAACCAACTGCTTAAAAGAGTTTTGGACAGAACCAAGGCACTATATGGTCCTCGGACTCAAGCCTATGGGGAAATCAACTACTTAAAAGAGTTTTGGACAGAACCAAGGTACTGTATGGTCCTCGGACTCAAGCCTATGGGGAAACTAACAACTTAAAAGAGTTCTGGACAAAACCAAGGCACTATATGGTCCTCGGACTCTAGCCTCTGCAGAAACCAACTACTTAAAAGAAAGATTAAAAGAGTTTTGGACAGAACCAAAGCACTATATGGTCCTCAGACTCAAGCCATTGGGGGAAACAACTACTTAAAAGGGTTTTGGACAGAACCAAGGCACCGTATGGTCCTAGGACTCGGGCCTATGGGGAAACCAACTACTTAAAAGAAAGATTAAAAGAGTTTTGGAAAGAACTAAGGCACTGTATGGTCCTCGGACTCAAGCCTATCGGGAAACCAACTGCTTAAAAGAAAGATTAAAAGAGTTCTGGACAGAACCAAGGCATTGTATGGTCCTCGGACTCAAGCCTATGGGGAAACCAACAACTTAAAAGAGTTCTGGACAGAACCAAGGCATTGTATGGTCCTCGGACTCGGGCCTATGGGGAAACCAACTACTTAAAAGAGTTTTGGACAACACCAAGGCAATATATGGTCCTCGGACTCTAGCCTATGCGGAAACCAACTACTTAAAAGAAATATTAAAAGAGTTTTGGACAGAACCAAAGCACTATATGGTCCTCGGACTCAAGCCATTGGGGAAAACAACTACTTAAAAGGGTTTTGGACAGAACCAAGGCACCGTATGGTCCTAGGACTCGGGCCTATGGGGAAACCAACTACTTAAAAGAAAGATTAAAAGAGTTTTGGAAAGAACTAAGGCACTGTATGGTCCTCGGACTCAAGCCTATCGGGAAACCAACTGCTTAAAAGAAAGATTAAAAGAGTTCTGGACAGAACCAAGGCATTGTATGGTCCTCGGACTCAAGCCTATGGGGAAACCAACAACTTAAAAGAGTTCTGGACAGAACCAAGGCATTGTATGGTCCTCGGACTCGGGCCTATGGGGAAACCAACTACTTAAAAGAGTTTTGGACAACACCAAGGCAATATATGGTCCTCGGACTCTAGCCTATGCGGAAACCAACTACTTAAAAGAAATATTAAAAGAGTTTTGGACAGAACCAAAGCACTATATGGTCCTCGGACTCAAGCCATTGGGGAAAACAACTACTTAAAATGGTTTTGGACAGAACCAAGGCGCCGTATGGTCCTAGGACTCGGGCCTATGGGGAAACCAACTACTTAAAAGAAAGATTAAAAGAGTTTTGGATAGAACTAAGGCACTGTATGGTCCTCGGACACAAGCCTATGGGGAAACCAACTACTTAAAAGGGTTTTTGACAGAACCAAGGCACTGTATGGTCCTCGAATTCAGGCCTACGGGGAAACCAACTACATAAAGGAAAGATTAAAAGAGTTCTGGATAGAACCAAAAAATTGTATGGTCCTCGGACTCGGCCTATGGAGAAACCAACTACTTAAAAGAGTTTTGGACAGAACCAAGGCACTGTATGGTCCTCGGACTCGGGCCTATGGGGAAACCAACTACTTAAAAGAGTTTTGGACATAACCAAGGCACTGTATGGTCCTCGGACAAAAGACTACGGGGAAACCAACTACTTAAAAGAGTTTTGGACAGAACCAAGATACTGTATGATCCTCGGACTCGGGCCTATGGGGAAACCAACTACTTAAAAGAAAGATTAAAAGAGTTTTGGGCAGAACTAAGGCATTGTATGGTCCTCAGACTCGGGCCGATGGGGAAACCAACTACTTAAAAGAATTTTGGACAGAACCAAGGCATTGTATTATCCTCGGACTCGGGCCTGTGGGGAAACCAACTACTTAAAAGAAAGATTAAAAGAGTTTTACACAGAACCAAGGCAATGTATGGTCCTCGGACTCAAGCCTATGGGGAAACCAACTGCTTAAAAGAGTTTTGGACAGAACCAAGGCACTATATGGTCCTCGGACTCAAGCCTATGGGGAAATCAACTACTTAAAAGAGTTTTGGACAGAACCAAGGTACTGTATGGTCCTCGGACTCAAGCCTATGGGGAAACTAACAACTTAAAAGAGTTCTGGACAAAACCAAGGCACTATATGGTCCTCGGACTCTAGCCTCTGCAGAAACCAACTACTTAAAAGAAAGATTAAAAGAGTTTTGGACAGAACCAAAGCACTATATGGTCCTCAGACTCAAGCCATTGGGGGAAACAACTACTTAAAAGGGTTTTGGACAGAACCAAGGCACCGTATGGTCCTAGGACTCGGGCCTATGGGGAAACCAACTACTTAAAAGAAAGATTAAAAGAGTTTTGGAAAGAACCAAGGCACTGTATGGTCCTCGGACTCAAGCCTATCGGGAAACCAACTGCTTAAAAGAAAGATTAAAAGAGTTCTGGACAGAACCAAGGCATTGTATGGTCCTCGGACTCAAGCCTATGGGGAAACCAACAACTTAAAAGAGTTCTGGACAGAACCAAGGCATTGTATGGTCCTCGGACTCGGGCCTATGGGGAAACCAACTACTTAAAAGAGTTTTGGACAACACCAAGGCAATATATGGTCCTCGGACTCTAGCCTATGCGGAAACCAACTACTTAAAAGAAATATTAAAAGAGTTTTGGACAGAACCAAAGCACTATATGGTCCTCGGACTCAAGCCATTGGGGAAAACAACTACTTAAAATGGTTTTGGACAGAACCAAGGCGCCGTATGGTCCTAGGACTCGGGCCTATGGGGAAACCAACTACTTAAAAGAAAGATTAAAAGAGTTTTGGATAGAACTAAGGCACTGTATGGTCCTCGGACTCAAGCCTATGGGGAAACCAACTACTTAAAAGGGTTTTTGACAGAACCAAGGCACTGTATGGTCCTCGAATTCAGGCCTACGGGGAAACCAACTACATAAAGGAAAGATTAAAAGAGTTCTGGATAGAACCAAAAAATTGTATGGTCCTCGGACTCGGCCTATGGAGAAACCAACTACTTAAAAGAGTTTTGGACAGAACCAAGGCACTGTATGGTCCTCGGACTCGGGCCTATGGGGAAACCAACTACTTAAAAGAGTTTTGGACATAACCAAGGCATTGTATGGTCCTCGGACAAAAGACTACGGGGAAACCAACTACTTAAAAGAGTTTTGGACAGAACCAAGATACTGTATGATCCTCGGACTCGGGCCTATGGGGAAACCACTACTTAAAAGAAAGATTAAAAGAGTTTTGGGCAGAACTAAGGCATTGTATGGTCCTCAGACTCGGGCCGATGGGGAAACCAACTACTTAAAAGAATTTTGGACAGAACCAAGGCATTGTATTATCCTCGGACTCGGGCCTGTGGGGAAACCAACTACTTAAAAGAAAGATTAAAAGAGTTTTACACAGAACCAAGGCAATGTATGGTCCTCGGACTCAAGCCTATGGGGAAACCAACTGCTTAAAAGAGTTTTGGACAGAACCAAGGCACTATATGGTCCTCGGACTCAAGCCTATGGGGAAATCAACTACTTAAAAGAGTTTTGGACAAAACCAAGATACTGTATGGTCCTCGGACTCAAGCCTATGGGAAACCAACAACTTAAAAGAGTTCTGGACAAAACCAAGGCACTATATGGTCCTCGGACTCTAGCCTATGCAGAAACCAACTACTTAAAAGAAAGATTAAAAGAGTTTTGGACAGAACCAAAGCACTATATGGTCCTCGGACTCAAGCCATTGGGGAAAACAACTACTTAAAAGGGTTTTGGACAGAACCAAGGCACCGTATGGTCCTAGGACTCGGGCCTATGGGGAAACCAACAACTTAAAAGAAAGATTAAAAGAGTTTTGGAAAGAACTAAGGCACTGTATGGTCCTCGGACTCAAGCCTATCGGGAAACCAACTGCTTAAAAGAAAGATTAAAAGAGTTCTGGACAGAACCAAGGCATTGTATGGTCCTCGGACTCAAGCCTATGGGGAAACCAACAACATCAAAGAGTTCTGGACAGAACCAAGGCATTGTATGGTCCTCGGACTCGGGCCTATGGGGAAACCAACTACTTAAAAGAGTTTTGGACAACACCAAGGCAATATATGGTCCTCGGACTCTAGCCTATGCAGAAATCAACTACTTAAAAGAAAGATTAAAAGAGTTTTGGACAGAACCAAAGCACTATATGGTCCTCGGACTCAAGCCATTGGGGAAAACAACTACTTAAAAGGGTTTTGGACAGAACCAAGGCACCGTATGGTCCTAGGACTCGGTCCTATGGGGAAACCAACTACTTAAAAGAAAGATTAAAAGAGTTTTGGAAAGAATTAAGGCACTGTATGGTCCTCGGACTCAAGCCTATCGGGAAACCAACTGCTTAAAAGAAAGATTAAAAGAGTTCTGGACAGAACCAAGGCATTGTATGGTCCTCGGACTCAAGCCTATGGGGAAACCAACAACTTAAAAGAGTTTTGGACAGAACCAAGGCACTGTATGGTCCTCGGACTCGGGCCTATGGGGAAACCAACTACTTAAAAGAGTTTTGGACAGAACCAAGGCACTGTATGGTCCTCGGACAAAAGCCTACGGGGAAACCAACTACTTAAAAGAGTTTTGGACAGAACCAAGATACTGTATGATCCTCGGACTCGGGCCTATGGGGAAACCAACTACTTAAAAGAAAGATTAAAAGAGTTTTGGGCAGAACTAAGGCATTGTATGGTCCTCAGACTCAAGCCTATGGGAAAACCAACTACTTAAAAGGGTTTTTGACAGAACCAAGGCATTGTATGGTCCTCGAATTCAGGCCTACGGGGAAACCAACTACATAAAGGAAAGATTAAAAGAGTTCTGGATAGAAGCAAAAAATTGTATGGTCCTCGGACTCGGCCTACGGAGAAACCAACTACTTAAAATAGTTTTGGACAGAACCAAGGCACTGTATGGTCCTCGGACTCGGGCCTATGGGGAAACCAACTACTTGAAAGAGTTTTGGACAGAACCAAGGCACTGTATGGTCCTCGGACAAAAGCCTACGGGGAAACCAACTACTTAAAAGAGTTTTGGACAGAACCAAGATACTGTATGATCCTCGGACTCGGGCCTATGGGGAAACCAACTACTTAAAAGAAAGATTAAAAGAGCTTTGGGCAGAACTAAGGCATTGTATGGTCCTCAGACTCGGGCCGATGGGGAAACCAACTACTTAAAAGAATTTTGGACAGAACCAAGGCACTGTATTATCCTCAGACTCGGGCCTGTGGGGAAACCAACTAATTAAAAGAAAGATTAAAAGAGTTTTACACAGAACCAAGGCAATGTTTGGTCCTCAGACTCAAGCCTATGGGGAAACCAACTGCTTAAAAGAGTTTTGGACAGAACCAAGGCACTATATGGTCCTCAGACTCAAGCCTATGTGGAAATCAACTACTTAAAAGAGTTTTGGACAGAACCAAGGTACTGTATGGTCCTCGGACTCAAGCCTATGGGGAAACCAACAACTTAAAAGAGTTCTGGACAAAACCAAGGCACTATATGGTCCTCGGACTCTAGCCTATGCGGAAACCAACTACTTAAAAGAAAGATTAAAGGAGTTTTGGACAGAACCAAAGCACTATATGGTCCTCGGACTCAAGCCATTGGGGAAAACAACTACTTAAAAGGGTTTTGGACAGAACCAAGGCACCGTATGGTCCTAGGACTCGGGCCTATGAGGAAACCAACTACTTAAAAGAAAGATTAAAAGAGTTTTGGAAAGAACTAAGGCACTGTATGGTCCTCGGACTCAAGCCTATCGGGAAACCAACTGCTTAAAAGAATGATTAAAAGAGTTCTGGACAGAACCAAGGCATTGTATGGTCCTCGGACTCAAGCCTATGGGGAAACCAACAACTAAAAAGAGTTCTGGACAGAACCAAGGCATTGTATGGTCCTCGGACTCAAGCCTATGGGGAAACCAACAACTTAAAATAGTTCTGGACAGAACCAAGGCATTGTATGGTCCTCGGACTCGGGCCTATGGGGAAACCAACTACGTAAAAGAGTTTTGGACAACACCAAGGCAATATATGGTCCTCGGACTCTAGCCTATGCGGAAACCAACTACTTAAAAGAAAGATTAAAAGTGTTTTGGACAGAACCAAAGCACTATATGGTCCTCGGACTCAAGCCATTGGGGAAAACAACTACTTAAAAGGGTTTTGGACAGAACCAAGGCGCCGTATGGTCCTAGGACTCGGGCCTATGGGGAAACCAACTACTTAAAAGAAAGATTAAAAGAGTTTTGGATAGAACTAAGGCACTGTATGGTCCTCGGACTCGAGCCTATGGGGAAACCAACTACTTAAAAGGGTTTTTGACAGAACCAAGGCACTGTATGGTCCTCGAATTCAGGCCTACGGGGAAACCAACTACATAAAGGAACGATTAAAAGAGTTCTGGATAGAACCAAAAAATCCTCGGACTCGGCCTATGGGGAAACCAACTACTTAAAAGAGTTTTGGACAGAACCAAGGCACTGTATGGTCCTCGGACTCGGGCCTATGGGGAAACCAACTACTTAAAAGAGTTTTGGACAAAACCAAGGCACTATATGGTCCTCGGACAAAAGCCTACGGGGAAACCAACTACTTAAAAGAGTTTTGGACAGAACCAAGATACTGTATGGTCCTCGGACTCGGGCCTATGGGGAAACCAACTACTTAAAAGAGTTTTGGACAGAACCAAGGCACTATATGGTCCTCGGACAAAAGCCTACGGGGAAACCAACTACTTAAAAGAATTTTGGACAGAACCAAGGCACTGTATTATCCTCGGACTCGGGCCTGTGGGGAAACCAACTACTTAAAAGAAAGATTAAAAGAGTTTTACACAGAACCAAGGCAATGTATGGTCCTCGGACTCAAGCCTATGGGGAAACCAACTGCTTAAAAGAGTTTTGGACAGAACCAAGGCAATATATGGTCCTCGGGCTCAAGCCTATGGGGAAATGAACTACTTAAAAGGGTTTTGGACAGAACCAAGGCACCGCATGGTCGTAGGACTCGGGCCTATGGGGAAACCAACTACTTAAAAGAAAGATTAAAAGAGTTTTGGAAAGAACTAAGGCACTGTATGGTCCTCGGACTCAAGCCTATCGGGAAACCAACTGCTTAAAAGGGTTTTGGACAGAACCAAGGCGCCGTATGGTCCTAGGACTCGGGCCTATGGGGAAACCAACTACGTAAAAGAAAGATTAAAAGAGTTCTGGACAGAACCAAGGCATTGTATGGTCCTCGGACTCGGGCCTATGGGGAAACCAACTACTTAAAAGAGTTTTGGACAACACCAAGGCAATATATGGTCCTCGGACGATAGCCTATGCGGAAACCAACTACTTAAAAGAAAGATTAAAAGAGTTTTGGACAGAACCAAAGCACTATATGGTCCTCGGACTCAAGCCATTGGGGAAAACAACTACTTAAAAGGGTTTTGGACAGAACCAAGGCGCCGTATGGTCCTAGGACTCGGGCCTATGGGGAAACCAACTACGTAAAAGAAAGATTAAAAGAGTTTTGGATAGAACTAAGGCACTGTATGGTCCTCGGACTCAAGCCTATGGGGAAACCAACTACTTAAAAGGGTTTTTGACAGAACCAAGGCACTGTATGGTCCTCGAATTCAGGCCTACGGGGAAACCAACTACATAAAGGAAAGATTAAAAGAGTTCTGGATAGAACCAAAAAATTGTATGGTCCTCGGACTCGGCCTATGGGGAAACTAACTGCTTAAAAGAAAGATTAGAAGAGTTCTGGACAGAACCAAGGCATTGTATGGTCCTCGGACTCGGGCCTATGGGGAAACCAACTACTTAAAAGAGTTTCGGACAAAACCAAGGCACTATATGGTCCTCGGACTCAAGCCTTTGCGGAAACCGACTACTTAAAACAGTTTTGGACAGAACCAAGGCAATGTATGGTCCTCGGACTCAAGCCTATGGGGAAACCAACTGCTTAAAAGAAAGATTAAAAGAGTTCTGGACAGAACCAAGGCATTGTATGGTCCTCGGACTCGGGCCTCTGGGGAAACCAACTACTTATAAGAGTTTTGGACAAAACAAAGGCACTATATGGTCCTCGGACTCAAGCCTATTGGGAAACCAACTACTTAAAAGAAAGATTAAAAGAGTTTTGGACAGAACTAAGGCATTGTATGGTCCTCGGACTCAAGCCTATGGGAAAACCAACTACTTAAAAGAGTTTTGGACAGAACCAAGGCACTGTATGGTCCTCGGACTCAAGCCTATTGGGAAACCAACTGCTTAAAAGAAAGATTGAAAGAGTTCCGGAGAGAACCAAGGTATTGTATGGTCCTCGGACTCGGGCCTATGGGGAAACCAACTACTTAAAATAGTTTTGGACAAAACCAAGGCACTATATGGTCCTCGGACTCAAGCCTTTGGGGAAACCAACTACTTAAAACAGTTTTGGACAGAACCAAGGCAATGTATGGTCCTCGGACTGAAGCCTATGGGGAAACCAACTACTTAAAAGAGTTTTGGACAAAACCAAGGCACTGTATGGTCCTCGGACACAAGCCTATGGGGAAACCAACTACTTAAAAGAAAGATTAAAAGAGTTTTGGACAGAACTAAGGCATTGTATGGTCCTCGGACTCGGGCCTATGGGGAAACCAACTACTTAAAAGAGTTTTGGACAGAACCAGGGCACTGTATGGTCCTCGGACAAAAGCCTACAGGGAAACCAACAACTTAAAAGAAAGATTAAAAGAGTTTTGGACAGAACCAAAGCAATGTATGGTCCTCGGACTCAAGCCTATGGGGAAACCAACTACTTAAAAAAAAGATTAAAAGAGTTTTGGACAGAACCAAGGCATTTTTTGGCCCTCGGACTCGGGTCTATGGGGAAACCAACTACTTAAAAGAGTTTTGGACAGAACCAATGCACTATATGGTCTTCGGACTCAAGCCTATGCGGAAACCATCTATTTAAAAGAAAGATTAAAAGAGTTTTGAACAGAACCAAAGCACTATATGGTCCTCGGACTCAGGCCATTGGGGAAATCAACTACTTAAAAGAGTTTTGGACAGAACCAAGGCACTGTATTATCCTCGGACTTCGGCCTATGGGGAAACCAACTACTTAAAAGAAAGATTAAAAGAGTTTTGGACAGAACTAAGGCAATGTATGGTCCTTTGACTCAAGCCTATGGGGAAACCAACTACTTAAAAGAGTTTTGGACAGAACCAAGGCAATGTATGGTCCTCAGACTCAAGCCTATGGGGAAACAACTACTTAAAAAAAAGATTAAAAGAGTTTCGGACAGAACCAAGGCATTTTTTGGTCCTCGAACTCGGGTCTATGGGGAAACCAACTACTTAAAAGAGTTTTGGACAGAACCAATGCACTATATAGTCTTCTGACTCAAGCCTATGCGGAAACCATCTACTTAAAAGAAAGATAAAAAGAGTTTTGGTCAGAACCAAAGCACTATATGGTCCTCGGACTCAGGCCATTGGGGAAAACAACTACTTAAAAGGGTTTTGGAAAGAACCAAGGCAACTGTATGATCCTCGGAATCGGGCCTCTGGGGAAACCAACTACTTAAAAGAGTTTTGGAAAGAACCAAGGCACTGCATGGTCCTCGAACTCAAGCCTATGGGGAAACCAACTGCATAAAAGAAGGATTAAAAGTGTTCTGGATAGAACTAAGGCATTGTATGGTCCTCGGACTCGGGCCTATGGGGAAACCAACTACTTAAAAGTGTTTTGGACAGAACCAAGGAACTGTATTATCCTCGGACTCCGGCCAATGGGGAAACCAACAACTTTAAAGAAAGATTAAAAGAGTTTTGGACAGAACCAAGGCAATGTATGGTCCTCAGACTCAAGCCTATGGGGAAACCAACTACTTAAAAGAGTTTGGGGCAGAACCAAGGCGCTGTATGGTCCTCGGACTCAAACTATGGGGAAACCAACTACTTAAAAGAGTTTTGGACAGAACCAAGGCACTGTACGGTCCTAGGACAAAAGCCTATGGGGAAACCAACTACATAAAAGAGTTTTGGACAGAACCAAGGCACTGTATGGTCCTCGGACTCAAGCCTATGGGGAAACCAACTACTTAAAAGAAAGATAAAAAGAGTTTTGGACAGAACCAAGGCGTTGTAAGGTCCACAGACTCAAGCCTATGGGGAAACCAACTACTTAAAAGAAAGATAAAAAGAGTTTTGGACAGAACCAAGGCATTGTAAGGTCCTCAGACTCAAGCCTATGGTGAAACCAACTACTTAAAAGAAAGATTAAAAGAGTTCTGGATAGAACTAAGGCATTGTATGGTCCTCGGACTCGGGCCTATGGGGAAACCAACTACTTAAAAGAGTTTTGGACAGAACCAAGGCACTGTATTATCCTCGGACTCCGGCCTATGGGGAAACCAACTACTTAAAAGAAAGATTAAAAGAGTTTTGTACAGAACCAAGGCAATGTATGGTCCTCAGACTCAAGCCTATGGGGAAACCAACTACTTAAAAGAGTTTGGGGCAGAACCAAGGCGCTGTATGGTCCTCGGACTCAAGACTATGGGGAAACCAACTACTTAAAAGAGTTTTGGACAGAACCAAGGCAATGTATGGTCCTCAGACTCAAGCCTATGGGGAAACCAACTACTTAAAAAAAAGATTAAAAGAGTTTTGGACAGAACCAAGGCATTTTTTGGTCCTCGAACTCGGGTCTATGGGGAAACCAACTACTTAAAAGAGTTTTGGACAGAACCAATGCACTATATAGTCTTCGGACTCAAGCCTATGCGGAAACCATCTACTTAAAAGAAATATAAAAAGAGTTTTGGTCAGAACCAAAGCACTATATGGTCCTCAGACTCAGGCCATTGGGGAAAACAACTACTTAAAAGGGTTTTGGAAAGAACTAAGGCACTGCATGGTCCTCGAACTCAAGCCTATGGGGAAACCAACTGCTTAAAAGAAGGATTAAAAGTGTTCTGGATAGAACTAAGGCATTGTATGGTCCTCGGACTCGGGCCTATGGGGAAACCAACTACTTAAAAGAGTTTTGGACAGAACCAAGGCATTGTATTATCCTCGGACTCCGGCCTATGGGGAAACCAACAACTTAAAAGAAAGATTAAAAGAGTTTTGGACAGAACCAAGGCAATGTATGTTCCTCAGACTCAAGCCTATGGGGAAACCAACTACTTAAAAGAGTTTGGGGCAGAACCAAGGCGCTGTATGGTCCTCGGACTCAAGACTATGGGGAAACCAACTACTTAAAAGAGTTTTGGACAGAACCAAGGCACTGTACGGTCCTAGGACAAAAGCCTATGGGGAAACCAACTACTTAAAAGAGTTTTGGACAGAACCAAGGCACTGTATGGTCCTCGAACTCAAGCCTATGGGGAAACCAACTACTTAAAAGAAAGATAATAAGTGTTTTGGACAGAACCAAGGCATTGTAAGGTCCTCAGACTCAAGCCTATGGGGAAACCAACTACTTAAAAGAAAGATTAAAAGAGTTTTGGACAGAACCAAGGCATTTTTTGGTCCTCGGACTCGGATCTATGGGGAAACCAACTACTTAAAAGAGTTTTGGACAGAACCAATGCACTATATGGTCTTCGGACTCAAGCCTATGCGGAAACCATCTATTTAAAAGATAGATTAAAAGAGTTTTGGACAGAACCAAGGCATTGTATGGTGGTCGGACTCAAGCCTATGGGGAAACCAACTGCTTAAAAGAAGGATTAAAAGTGTTCTGGATAGAACTAAGGCATTGTATGGTCCTCGGACTCGGGCCTATGGGGAAACCAACTACTTAAAAGAGTTTTGGACAGAACCAAGGCACTGTATTATCCTCGGACTCCGGCCTATGGGGAAACCAACTACTTAAAAGAAAGATTAAAAGAGTTTTGGACAGAACCAAGGCAATGTATGGTCCTCAGACTTAAGCCTATGGGGAAACCAACTACTTAAAAGAGTTTTGGACAGAACCAAGGCAATGTATGGTCCTCAGACTCAAGCCTATGGGGAAACCAACTACTTAAAAAAAAGATTAAAAGAGTTTTGGACAGAACCAAGGCATTGTATGGTGGTCGGACTCAAGCCTATGGGGAAACCAACTGCTTAAAAGAAGGATTAAAAGTGTTCTGGATAGAACTAAGGCATTGTATGGTCCTCGGACTCGGGCCTATGGGGAAACCAACTACTTAAAAGAGTTTTGGACAGAACCAAGGAACTGTATTATCCTCGGACTCCGGCCTATGGGGAAACCAACAACTTAAAAGAAAGATTAAAAGAGTTTTGGACAGAACCAAGGCAATGTATGGTCCTCAGACTCAAGCCTATGGGGAAACCAACTACTTAAAAGAGTTTGGGGCAGAACCAAGGCGCTGTATGGTCCTCGGACTCAAGACTATGGGGAAACCAACTACTTAAAAGAGTTTTGGACAGAACCAAGGCACTGTACGGTCCTAGGACAAAAGCCTATGGGGAAACCAACTACTTAAAAGAGTTTTGGACAGAACCAAGGCACTGTATGGTCCTCGGACTCAAGCCTATGGGGAAACCAACTACTTAAAAGAAAGATAAAAAGAGTTTTGGACAGAACCAAGGCATTGTAAGGTCCTCAGACTCAAGCCTATGGGGAAACCAACTACTTAAAAGAAAGATTAAAAGAGTTTTGGACAGAACCAAGGCATTTTTTGGTCCTCGGACTCGGATCTATGGGGAAACCAACTACTTAAAAGAGTTTTGGACAGAACCAATGCACTATATGGTCTTCGGACTCAAGCCTATGCGGAAACCATCTATTTAAAAGAAAGATTAAAAGAGTTCTGGATAGAACTAAGGCATTGTATGGTCCTCGGACTCGGGCCTATGGGGAAACCAACTACTTAAAAGAGTTTTGGACAGAACCAAGGCACTGTATTATCCTCGGACTCCGGCCTATGGGGAAACCAACTATTTAAAAGAAAGATTAAAAGAGTTTTGGACAGAACCAAGGCAATGTATGGTCCTCAGACTCAAGCCTATGGGGAAACCAACTACTTGAAAGAGTTTGGGGCAGAACCAAGGCGCTGTATGGTCCTCGGACTCAAGACTATGGGGAAACCAACTACTTAAAAGAGTTTTGGACAGAACCAAGGCAATGTATGGTCCTCAGACTCAAGCCTATGGGGAAACCAACTACTTAAAAAAAAGATTAAAAGAGTTTTGGACAGAACCAAGGCATTTTTTGGTCCTCGAACTCGGGTCTATGGGGAAACCAACTACTTAAAAGAGTTTTGGACAGAACCAATGCACTATATAGTCTTCGGACTCATGCCTATGCGGAGACCATCTATTTAAAAGAAAGATAAAAAGAGTTTTGGTCAGAACCAAAGCAATATATGGTCCTCGGACTCAGGCCATTGGGGAAAACAACTACTTAAAAGGGTTTTGGAAAGAACCAAGGCACTGTATGGTCCTCGAACTCAAGCCTATGGGGAAACCAACTGCTTAAAAGAAAGATTAAAATTGTTCTGGATAGAACTAAGGCATTGTATGGTCCTCGGACTCGGGCCTATGGGGAAACCAACTACTTAAAAGAGTTTTGGACAGAACCAAGGCACTGTATTATCCTCGGACTCCGGCCTATGGGGAAACCAACAACTTAAAAGAAAGATTAAAAGAGTTTTGGACAGAACCAAAGCACTATATGGTCCTCGGACTCAAGCCATTGGGGGAAACAACTACTTAAAAGGGTTTTGGACAGAACCCAGGCACCGTATGGTCCTAGGACTCGGGCCTATGGGAAACCAACTACTTAAAAGAAAGATTAAAAGAGTTTTGGAAAGAACTAAGGCACTGTATGGTCCTCGGACTCAAGCCTATCGGGAAACCAACTGCTTAAAAGAAAGATTAAAAGAGTTCTGGACAGAACCAAGGCAATGTATGGTCCTCGAACTCAAGCCTATGGGGAAACCAACTACTTAAAAGAAAGATAAAAAGAGTTTTGGACAGAACCAAGACATTGTAAGATCCTCAGACTCAAGCCTATGGGGAAACCAACTACTTAAAAGAAAGATTAAAAGAGTTTTGGACAGAACCAAGGCATTTTTTGGTCCTCGGACTCGGGTCTATGGGGAAACCAACTACTTAAAAGAGTTTTGGACAGAACCAATGCACTATATGGTCTTCGGACTCAAGCCTATGCGGAAACCATCTATTTAAAAGAAAGATTAAAAGAGTTTTGGACAGAACCAAAGCACTATATGGTCCTCGGACTCAGGCCATTGGGGAAAACAACTACTTAAAAGGGTTTTGGAAAGAACCAAGGCACTGTATGATCCTCAGACTCAGGCCTCTGGGGAAACCAACTACTTAAAAGAAAGATTGAAAGAGTTTTGGACAGAACTAAGGCATTGAATGGTCCTCAGACTCGGGCCTATGGGTAAACCAACTACTAAAAAGAGTTTTGGACAGAACCAAGGCACTGTATTATCCTCGGACTTCGGAATATGGGGAAACCAACTACTTAAAAGAGTTTTGGACAGAACCAATGCACTATATAGTCTTCGGACTCAAGCCTATGCGGAAACCATCTACTTAAAAGAAAGATAAAAAGAGTTTTGGTCAGAACCAAAGCACTATATGGTCCTCGGACTCAGGCCATTGGGGAAAACAACTACTTAAAAGGGTTTTGGAAAGAACCAAGGCACTGCATGGTCCTCGAACTCAAGCCTATGGGGAAACCAACTGCTTAAAATAAGGATTAAAAGTGTTCTGGATAGAACTAAGGCATTGTATGGTCCTCGGACTCGGGCCTATGGGGAAACCAACTACTTAAAAGAGTTTTGGACAGAACCAAGGCACTGTATTATCCTCGGACTCCGGCCTATGGGGAAACCAACAACTTAAAAGAAAGATTAAAAGAGTTTTTGACAGAACAAAGGCAATGTATGGTCCTCAGACTCAAGCCTATGGGGAAACCAACTACTTAAAAGAGTTTGGGGCAGAACCAAGGCGCTGTATGGTCCTCGGACTCAAGACTATGGGGAAACCAACTACTTAAAAGAGTTTTGGACAGAAGCAAGGCACTGTACGGTCCTCGGACAAAAGCCAATGGGGAAACCAACTACTTAAAAGAGTTTTGGACAGAACCAAGGCACTGTATGGTCCTCGAACTCAAGCCTATGGGGAAACCAACTACTTAAAAGAAAGATAAAAAGAGTTTTGGACAGAACCAAGGCATTGTAAGGTCCTCAGACTCAAGCCTATGGGGAAACCAACTACTTAAAAGAAAGATTAAAAGAGTTTTGGACAGAACCAAGGCATTTTTTGGTCCTCGGACTCGGATCTATGGGGAAACCAACTACTTAAAAGAGTTTTGGACAGAACCAATGCACTATATGGTCTTCGGACTCAAGCCTATGCGGAAACCATCTATTTAAAAGAAAGATTAAAAGAGTTTTGGACAGAACCAAGGCATTGTATGGTGGTCGGACTCAAGCCTATGGGGAAACCAACTGCTTAAAAGAAGGATTAAAAGTGTTCTGGATAGAACTAAGGCATTGTATGTTCCTCGGACTCGGGCCTATGGGGAAACCAACTACTTAAAAGAGTTTTGGACAGAACCAAGGCACTGTATTATCCTCGGACTCCGGCCTATGGGGAAACCAACTACTTAAAAGAAAGATTAAAAGAGTTTTGGACAGAACCAAGGCAATGTATGGTCCTCAGACTCAAGCCTATGGGGAAACCAACTACTTAAAAGAGTTTTGGACAGAACCGAGGCACTGTATGGTCCTCGAACAAAAGCCTATGGGGAAACCAACTACTTAAAAGAAAGATTAAAAGAGTTTCGGACAGAACCAAGGCAATGTATGGTCCTCGGACTCAAGACTATGGGGCAACCAACTGCTTAAAAGAGTTTTGGACAGAACCAAGGCAATGTATGGTCCTCAGACTCAAGCCTATGGGGAAACCAACTACTTAAAAAAAAGATTAAAAGAGTTTTGGACAGAACCAAGGCATTGTATGTTGGTCGGACTCAAGCCTATGGGGAAACCAACTACTTAAAAGAAGGATTAAAAGTGTTTTGGACAGAACCAAGGTACTGTATGGTCCTCGGACTCAAGCCTATGGGGAAACTAACAACTTAAAAGAGTTCTGGACAAAACCAAGGCACTATATGGTCCTCGGACTCTAGCCTCTGCAGAAACCAACTACTTAAAAGAAAGATTAAAAGAGTTTTGGATAGAACCAAAGCACTATATGGTCCTCAGACTCAAGCCATTGGGGGAAACAACTACTTAAAAGGGTTTTGGACAGAACCAAGGCACCGTATGGTCCTAGGACTCGGGCCTATGGGGAAACCAACTACTTAAAAGAAAGATTAAAAGAGTTTTGGAAAGAACTAAGGCACTGTATGGTCCTCGGACTCAAGCCTATCGGGAAACCAACTGCATAAAAGAAAGATTAAAAGAGTTCTGGACAGAACCAAGGCATTGTATGGTCCTCGGACTCAAGCCTATGGGGAAACCAACAACTTAAAAGAGTTCTGGACAGAACCAAGGCATTGTATGGTCCTCGGACTCGGGCCTATGGGGAAACCAACTACTTAAAAGAGTTTTGGACAACACCAAGGCAATATATGGTCCTCGGACTCTAGCCTATGCGGAAACCAACTACTTAAAAGAAATATTAAAAGAGTTTTGGACAGAACCAAAGCACTATATGGTCCTCGGACTCAAGCCATTGGGGAAAACAACTACTTAAAATGGTTTTGGACAGAACCAAGGCGCCGTATGGTCCTAGGACTCGGGCCTATGGGGAAACCAACTACTTAAAAGAAAGATTAAAAGAGTTTTGGATAGAACTAAGGCACTGTATGGTCGTCGGACACAAGCCTATGGGGAAACCAACTACTTAAAAGGGTTTTTGACAGAACCAAGGCACTGTATGGTCCTCGAATTCAGGCCTACGGGGAAACCAACTACATAAAGGAAAGATTAAAAGAGTTCTGGATAGAACCAAAAAATTGTATGGTCCTCGGACTCGGCCTATGGAGAAACCAACTACTTAAAAGAGTTTTGGACAGAACCAAGGCACTGTATGGTCCTCGGACTCGGGCCTATGGGGAAACCAACTACTTAAAAGAGTTTTGGACATAACCAAGGCACTGTATGGTCCTCGGACAAAAGACTACGGGGAAACCAACTACTTAAAAGAGTTTTGGACAGAACCAAGATACTGTATGATCCTCGGACTCGGGCCTATGGGGAAACCAACTACTTAAAAGAAAGATTAAAAGAGTTTTGGGCAGAACTAAGGCATTGTATGGTCCTCAGACTCGGGCCGATGGGGAAACCAACTACTTAAAAGAATTTTGGACAGAACCAAGGCATTGTATTATCCTCGGACTCGGGCCTGTGGGGAAACCAACTACTTAAAAGAAAGATTAAAAGAGTTTTACACAGAACCAAGGCAATGTATGGTCCTCGGACTCAAGCCTATGGGGAAACCAACTGCTTAAAAGAGTTTTGGACAGAACCAAGGCACTATATGGTCCTCGGACTCAAGCCTATGGGGAAATCAACTACTTAAAAGAGTTTTGGACAGAACCAAGGTACTGTATGGTCCTCGGACTCAAGCCTATGGGGAAACTAACAACTTAAAAGAGTTCTGGATAAAACCAAGGCACTATATGGTCCTCGGACTCTAGCCTCGGCAGAAACCAACTACTTAAAAGAAAGATTAAAAGAGTTTTGGACAGAACCAAAGCACTATATGGTCCTCAGACTCAAGCCATTGGGGGAAACAACTACTTAAAAGGGTTTTGGACAGAACCAAGGCACCGTATGGTCCTAGGACTCGGGCCAATGGGGAAACCAACTACTTAAAAGAAAGATTAAAAGAGTTTTGGAAAGAACTAAGGCACTGTATGGTCCTCGGACTCAAGCCTATCGGGAAACCAACTGCTTAAAAGAAAGATTAAAAGAGTTCTGGACAGAACCAAATCATTGTATGGTCCTCGGACTCAAGCCTATGGGGAAACCAACAACTTAAAAGAGTTCTGGACAGAACCAAGGCATTGTATGGTCCTCGGACTCGGGCCTATGGGGAAACCAACTACTTAAAAGAGTTTTGGACAACACCAAGGCAATATATGGTCCTCGGACTCTAGCCTATGCGGAAACCAACTACTTAAAAGAAATATTAAAAGAGTTTTGGACAGAACCAAAGCACTATATGGTCCTCGGACTCAAGCCATTGGGGAAAACAACTACTTAAAATGGTTTTGGACAGAACCAAGGCGCCGTATGGTCCTAGGACTCGGGCCTATGGGGAAACCAACTACTTAAAAGAAAGATTAAAAGAGTTTTGGATAGAACTAAGGCACTGTATGGTCCTCGGACTCAAGCCTATGGGGAAACCAACTACTTAAAAGGGTTTTTGACAGAACCAAGGCACTGTATGGTCCTCGAATTCAGGCCTACGGGGAAACCAACTACATAAAGGAAAGATTAAAAGAGTTCTGGATAGAACCAAAAAATTGTATGGTCCTCGGACTCGGCCTATGGAGAAACCAACTACTTAAAAGAGTTTTGGACAGAACCAGGGCACTGTATGGTCCTCGGACTCGGGCCTATGGGGAAACCAACTACTTAAAAGAGTTTTGGACATAACCAAGGCACTGTATGGTCCTCGGACAAAAGACTACGGGGAAACCAACTACTTAAAAGAGTTTTGGACAGAACCAAGATACTGTATGATCCTCGGACTCGGGCCTATGGGGAAACCACTACTTAAAAGAAAGATTAAAAGAGTTTTGGGCAGAACTAAGGCATTGTATGGTCCTCAGACTCGGGCCGATGGGGAAACCAACTACTTAAAAGAATTTTGGACAGAACCAAGGCATTGTATTATCCTCGGACTCGGGCCTGTGGGGAAACCAACTACTTAAAAGAAAGATTAAAAGAGTTTTACACAGAACCAAGGCAATGTATGGTCCTCGGACTCAAGCCCATGGGGAAACCAACTGCTTAAAAGAGTTTTGGACAGAACCAAGGCACTATATGGTCCTCGGACTCAAGCCTATGGGGAAATCAACTACTTAAAAGAGTTTTGGACAAAACCAAGATACTGTATGGTCCTCGGACTCAAGCCTATGGGGAAACCAACAACTTAAAAGAGTTCTGGACAAAACCAAGGCACTATATGGTCCTCGGACTCTAGCCTATGCAGAAACCAACTACTTAAAAGAAAGATTAAAAGAGTTTTGGACAGAACCAAAGCACTATATGGTCCTCGGACTCAAGCCATTGGGGAAAACAACTACTTAAAAGGGTTTTGGACAGAACCAAGGCACCGTATGGTCCTAGGACTCGGGCCTATGGGGAAACCAACAACTTAAAAGAAAGATTAAAAGAGTTTTGGAAAGAACTAAGGCACTGTATGGTCCTCGGACTCAAGCCTATCGGGAAACCAACTGCTTAAAAGAAAGATTAAAAGAGTTCTGGACAGAACCAAGGCATTGTATGGTCCTCGGACTCAAGCCTATGGGGAAACCAACAACATCAAAGAGTTCTGGACAGAACCAAGGCATTGTATGGTCCTCGGACTCGGGCCTATGGGGAAACCAACTACTTAAAAGAGTTTTGGACAACACCAAGGCAATATATGGTCCTCGGACTCTAGCCTATGCAGAAATCAACTACTTAAAAGAAAGATTAAAAGAGTTTTGGACAGAACCAAAGCACTATATGGTCCTCGGACTCAAGCCATTGGGGAAAACAACTACTTAAAAGGGTTTTGGACAGAACCAAGGCACCGTATGGTCCTAGGACTCGGTCCTATGGGGAAACCAACTACTTAAAAGAAAGATTAAAAGAGTTTTGGAAAGAATTAAGGCACTGTATGGTCCTCGGACTCAAGCCTATCGGGAAACCAACTGCTTAAAAGAAAGATTAAAAGAGTTCTGGACAGAACCAAGGCATTGTATGGTCCTCGGACTCAAGCCTATGGGGAAACCAACAACTTAAAAGAGTTTTGGACAGAACCAAGGCACTGTATGGTCCTCGGACTCGGGCCTATGGGGAAACCAACTACTTAAAAGAGTTTTGGACAGAACCAAGGCACTGTATGGTCCTCGGACAAAAGCCTACGGGGAAACCAACTACTTAAAAGAGTTTTGGACAGAACCAAGATACTGTATGATCCTCGGACTCGGGCCTATGGGGAAACCAACTACTTAAAAGAAAGATTAAAAGAGTTTTGGGCAGAACTAAGGCATTGTATGGTCCTCAGACTCAAGCCTATGGGAAAACCAACTACTTAAAAGGGTTTTTGACAGAACCAAGGCATTGTATGGTCCTCGAATTCAGGCCTACGGGGAAACCAACTACATAAAGGAAAGATTAAAAGAGTTCTGGATAGAAGCAAAAAATTGTATGGTCCTCGGGCTCGGGCTATGGAGAAACCAACTACTTAAAATAGTTTTGGACAGAACCAAGGCACTGTATGGTCCTCGGACTCGGGCCTATGGGGAAACCAACTACTTGAAAGAGTTTTGGACAGAACCAAGGCACTGTATGGTCCTCGGACAAAAGCCTACGGGGAAACCAACTACTTAAAAGAGTTTTGGACAGAACCAAGATACTGTATGATCCTCGGACTCGGGCCTATGGGGAAACCAACTACTTAAAAGAAAGATTAAAAGAGCTTTGGGCAGAACTAAGGCATTGTATGGTCCTCAGACTCGGGCCGATGGGGAAACCAACTACTTAAAAGAATTTTGGACAGAACCAAGGCACTGTATTATCCTCAGACTCGGGCCTGTGGGGAAACCAACTAATTAAAAGAAAGATTAAAAGAGTTTTACACAGAACCAAGGCAATGTTTGGTCCTCAGACTCAAGCCTATGGGGAAACCAACTGCTTAAAAGAGTTTTGGACAGAACCAAGGCACTATATGGTCCTCAGACTCAAGCCTATGTGGAAATCAACTACTTAAAAGAGTTTTGGACAGAACCAAGGTACTGTATGGTCCTCGGACTCAAGCCTATGGGGAAACCAACAACTTAAAAGAGTTCTGGACAAAACCAAGGCACTATATGGTCCTCGGACTCTAGCCTATGCGGAAACCAACTACTTAAAAGAAAGATTAAAGGAGTTTTGGACAGAACCAAAGCACTATATGGTCCTCGGACTCAAGCCATTGGGGAAAACAACTACTTAAAAGGGTTTTGGACAGAACCAAGGCACCGTATGGTCCTAGGACTCGGGCCTATGAGGAAACCAACTACTTAAAAGAAAGATTAAAAGAGTTTTGGAAAGAACTAAGGCACTGTATGGTCCTCGGACTCAAGCCTATCGGGAAACCAACTGCTTAAAAGAATGATTAAAAGAGTTCTGGACAGAACCAAGGCATTGTATGGTCCTCGGACTCAAGCCTATGGGGAAACCAACAACTAAAAAGAGTTCTGGACAGAACCAAGGCATTGTATGGTCCTCGGACTCAAGCCTATGGGGAAACCAACAACTTAAAATAGTTCTGGACAGAACCAAGGCATTGTATGGTCCTCGGACTCGGGCCTATGGGGAAACCAACTACTTAAAAGAGTTTTGGACAACACCAAGGCAATATATGGTCCTCGGACTCTAGCCTATGCGGAAACCAACTACTTAAAAGAAAGATTAAAAGAGTTTTGGACAGAACCAAAGCACTATATGGTCCTCGGACTCAAGCCATTGGGGAAAACAACTACTTAAAAGGGTTTTGGACAGAACCAAGGCGCCGTATGGTCCTAGGACTCGGGCCTATGGGGAAACCAACTACTTAAAAGAAAGATTAAAAGAGTTTTGGATAGAACTAAGGAACTGTATGGTCCTCGGACTCGAGCCTATGGGGAAACCAACTACTTAAAAGGGTTTTTGACAGAACCAAGGCACTGTATGGTCCTCGAATTCAGGCCTACGGGGAAACCAACTACATAAAGGAACGATTAAAAGAGTTCTGGATAGAACCAAAAAATCCTCGGACTCGGCCTATGGGGAAACCAACTACTTAAAAGAGTTTTGGACAGAACCAAGGCACTGTATGGTCCTCGGACTCGGGCCTATGGGGAAACCAACTACTTAAAAGAGTTTTGGACAGAACCAAGGCACTATATGGTCCTCGGACAAAAGCCTACGGGGAAACCAACTACTTAAAAGAGTTTTGGACAGAACCAAGATACTGTATGGTCCTCGGACTCGGGCCTATGGGGAAACCAACTACTTAAAAGAGTTTTGGACAGAACCAAGGCACTATATGGTCCTCGTACAAAAGCCTACGGGGAAACCAACTACTTAAAAGAATTTTGGACAGAACCAAGGCACTGTATTATCCTCGGACTCGGGCCTGTGGGGAAACCAACTACTTAAAAGAAAGATTAAAAGAGTTTTACACAGAACCAAGGCAATGTATGGTCCTCGGACTCAAGCCTATGGGGAAACCAACTGCTTAAAAGAGTTTTGGACAGAACCAAGGCAATATATGGTCCTCGGGCTCAAGCCTATGGGGAAATGAACTACTTAAAAGGGTTTTGGACAGAACCAAGGCACCGCATGGTCGTAGGACTCGGGCCTATGGGGAAACCAACTACTTAAAAGAAAGATTAAAAGAGTTTAGGAAAGAACTAAGGCACTGTATGGTCCTCGGACTCAAGCCTATCGGGAAACCAACTGCTTAAAAGGGTTTTGGACAGAACCAAGGCGCCGTATGGTCCTAGGACTCGGGCCTATGGGGAAACCAACTACGTAAAAGAAAGATTAAAAGAGTTCTGGACAGAACCAAGGCATTGTATGGTCCTCGGACTCGGGCCTATGGGGAAACCAACTACTTAAAAGAGTTTTGGACAACACCAAGGCAATATATGGTCCTCGGACGATAGCCTATGCGGAAACCAACTACTTAAAAGAAAGATTAAAAGAGTTTTGGACAGAACCAAAGCACTATATGGTCCTCGGACTCAAGCCATTGGGGAAAACAACTACTTAAAAGGGTTTTGGACAGAACCAAGGCGCCGTATGGTCCTAGGACTCGGGCCTATGGGGAAACCAACTACGTAAAAGAAAGATTAAAAGAGTTTTGGATAGAACTAAGGCACTGTATGGTCCTCGGACTCAAGCCTATGGGGAAACCAACTACTTAAAAGGGTTTTTGACAGAACCAAGGCACTGTATGGTCCTCGAATTCAGGCCTACGGGGAAACCAACTACATAAAGGAAAGATTAAAAGAGTTCTGGATAGAACCAAAAAATTGTATGGTCCTCGGACTCGGCCTATGGGGAAACTAACTGCTTAAAAGAAAGATTAAAAGAGTTCTGGACAGAACCAAGGCATTGTATGGTCCTCGGACTCGGGCCTATGGGGAAACCAACTACTTAAAAGAGTTTCGGACAAAACCAAGGCACTATATGGTCCTCGGACTCAAGCCTTTGCGGAAACCGACTACTTAAAACAGTTTTGGACAGAACCAAGGCAATGTATGGTCCTCGGACTCAAGCCTATGGGGAAACCAACTGCTTAAAAGAAAGATTAAAAGAGTTCTGGACAGAACCAAGGCATTGTATGGTCCTCGGACTCGGGCCTCTGGGGAAACCAACTACTTATAAGAGTTTTGGACAAAACAAAGGCACTATATGGTCCTCGGACTCAAGCCTATTGGGAAACCAACTACTTAAAAGAAAGATTAAAAGAGTTTTGGACAGAACTAAGGCATTGTATGGTCCTCGGACTCAAGCCTATGGGGAAACCAACTACTTAAAAGAGTTTTGGACAGAACCAAGGCACTGTATGGTCCTCGGACTCAAGCCTATTGGGAAACCAACTGCTTAAAAGAAAGATTGAAAGAGTTCCGGAGAGAACCAAGGTATTGTATGGTCCTCGGACTCGGGCCTATGGGGAAACCAACTACTTAAAATAGTTTTGGACAAAACCAAGGCACTATATGGTCCTCGGACTCAAGCCTTTGGGGAAACCAACTACTTAAAACAGTTTTGGACAGAACCAAGGCAATGTATGGTCCTCGGACTGAAGCCTATGGGGAAACCAACTACTTAAAAGAGTTTTGGACAAAACCAAGGCACTGTATGGTCCTCGGACACAAGCCTATGGGGAAACCAACTACTTAAAAGAAAGATTAAAAGAGTTTTGGACAGAACTAAGGCATTGTATGGTCCTCGGACTCGGGCCTATGGGGAAACCAACTACTTAAAAGAGTTTTGGACAGAACCAGGGCACTGTATGGTCCTCGGACAAAAGCCTACAGGGAAACCAACAACTTAAAAGAAAGATTAAAAGAGTTTTGGACAGAACCAAAGCAATGTATGGTCCTCGGACTCAAGCCTATGGGGAAACCAACTACTTAAAAAAAAGATTAAAAGAGTTTTGGACAGAACCAAGGCATTTTTTGGCCCTCGGACTCGGGTCTATGGGGAAACCAACTACTTAAAAGAGTTTTGGACAGAACCAATGCACTATATGGTCTTCGGACTCAAGCCTATGCGGAAACCATCTATTTAAAAGAAAGATTAAAAGAGTTTTGAACAGAACCAAAGCACTATATGGTCCTCGGACTCAGGCCATTGGGGAAATCAACTACTTAAAAGAGTTTTGGACAGAACCAAGGCACTGTATTATCCTCGGACTTCGGCCTATGGGGAAACCAACTACTTAAAAGAAAGATTAAAAGAGTTTTGGACAGAACTAAGGCAATGTATGGTCCTTTGACTCAAGCCTATGGGGAAACCAACTACTTAAAAGAGTTTTGGACAGAACCAAGGCAATGTATGGTCCTCAGACTCAAGCCTATGGGGAAACAACTACTTAAAAAAAAGATTAAAAGAGTTTCGGACAGAACCAAGGCATTTTTTGGTCCTCGAACTCGGGTCTATGGGGAAACCAACTACTTAAAAGAGTTTTGGACAGAACCAATGCACTATATAGTCTTCTGACTCAAGCCTATGCGGAAACCATCTACTTAAAAGAAAGATAAAAAGAGTTTTGGTCAGAACCAAAGCACTATATGGTCCTCGGACTCAGGCCATTGGGGAAAACAACTACTTAAAAGGGTTTTGGAAAGAACCAAGGCAACTGTATGATCCTCGGAATCGGGCCTCTGGGGAAACCAACTACTTAAAAGAGTTTTGGAAAGAACCAAGGCACTGCATGGTCCTCGAACTCAAGCCTATGGGGAAACCAACTGCATAAAAGAAGGATTAAAAGTGTTCTGGATAGAACTAAGGCATTGTATGGTCCTCGGACTCGGGCCTATGGGGAAACCAACTACTTAAAAGTGTTTTGGACAGAACCAAGGAACTGTATTATCCTCGGACTCCGGCCAATGGGGAAACCAACAACTTTAAAGAAAGATTAAAAGAGTTTTGGACAGAACCAAGGCAATGTATGGTCCTCAGACTCAAGCCTATGGGGAAACCAACTACTTAAAAGAGTTTGGGGCAGAACAAAGGCGCTGTATGGTCCTCGGACTCAAACTATGGGGAAACCAACTACTTAAAAGAGTTTTGGACAGAACCAAGGCACTGTACGGTCCTAGGACAAAAGCCTATGGGGAAACCAACTACATAAAAGAGTTTTGGACAGAACCAAGGCACTGTATGGTCCTCGGACTCAAGCCTATGGGGAAACCAACTACTTAAAAGAAAGATAAAAAGAGTTTTGGACAGAACCAAGGCATTGTAAGGTCCACAGACTCAAGCCTATGGGGAAACCAACTACTTAAAAGAAAGATAAAAAGAGTTTTGGACAGAACCAAGGCATTGTAAGGTCCTCAGACTCAAGCCTATGGTGAAACCAACTACTTAAAAGAAAGATTAAAAGAGTTCTGGATAGAACTAAGGCATTGTATGGTCCTCGGACTCGGGCCTATGGGGAAACCAACTACTTAAAAGAGTTTTGGACAGAACCAAGGCACTGTATTATCCTCGGACTCCGGCCTATGGGGAAACCAACTACTTAAAAGAAAGATTAAAAGAGTTTTGTACAGAACCAAGGCAATGTATGGTCCTCAGACTCAAGCCTATGGGGAAACCAACTACTTAAAAGAGTTTGGGGCAGAACCAAGGCGCTGTATGGTCCTCGGACTCAAGACTATGGGGAAACCAACTACTTAAAAGAGTTTTGGACAGAACCAAGGCAATGTATGGTCCTCAGACTCAAGCCTATGGGGAAACCAACTACTTAAAAAAAAGATTAAAAGAGTTTTGGACAGAACCAAGGCATTTTTTGGTCCTCGAACTCGGGTCTATGGGGAAACCAACTACTTAAAAGAGTTTTGGACAGAACCGATGCACTATATAGTCTTCGGACTCAAGCCTATGCGGAAACCATCTACTTAAAAGAAATATAAAAAGAGTTTTGGTCAGAACCAAAGCACTATATGGTCCTCAGACTCAGGCCATTGGGGAAAACAACTACTTAAAAGGGTTTTGGAAAGAACTAAGGCACTGCATGGTCCTCGAACTCAAGCCTATGGGGAAACCAACTGCTTAAAAGAAGGATTAAAAGTGTTCTGGATAGAACTAAGGCATTGTATGGTCCTCGGACTCGGGCCTATGGGGAAACCAACTACTTAAAAGAGTTTTGGACAGAACCAAGGCATTGTATTATCCTCGGACTCCGGCCTATGGGGAAACCAACAACTTAAAAGAAAGATTAAAAGAGTTTTGGACAGAACCAAGGCAATGTATGTTCCTCAGACTCAAGCCTATGGGGAAACCAACTACTTAAAAGAGTTTGGGGCAGAACCAAGGCGCTGTATGGTCCTCGGACTCAAGACTATGGGGAAACCAACTACTTAAAAGAGTTTTGGACAGAACCAAGGCGCTGTACGGTCCTAGGACAAAAGCCTATGGGGAAACCAACTACTTAAAAGAGTTTTGGACAGAACCAAGGCACTGTATGGTCCTCGAACTCAAGCCTATGGGGAAACCAACTACTTAAAAGAAAGATAATAAGTGTTTTGGACAGAACCAAGGCATTGTAAGGTCCTCAGACTCAAGCCTATGGGGAAACCAACTACTTAAAAGAAAGATTAAAAGAGTTTTGGACAGAACCAAGGCATTTTTTGGTCCTCGGACTCGGATCTATGGGGAAACCAACTACTTAAAAGAGTTTTGGACAGAACCAATGCACTATATGGTCTTCGGACTCAAGCCTATGCGGAAACCATCTATTTAAAAGATAGATTAAAAGAGTTTTGGACAGAACCAAGGCATTGTATGGTGGTCGGACTCAAGCCTATGGGGAAACCAACTGCTTAAAAGAAGGATTAAAAGTGTTCTGGATAGAACTAAGGCATTGTATGGTCCTCGGACTCGGGCCTATGGGGAAATCAACTACTTAAAATAGTTTTGGACAGAACCAAGGCACTGTATTATCCTCGGACTCCGGCCTATGGGGAAACCAACTACTTAAAAGAAAGATTAAAAGAGTTTTGGACAGAACCAAGGCAATGTATGGTCCTCAGACTTAAGCCTATGGGGAAACCAACTACTTAAAAGAGTTTTGGACAGAACCAAGGCAATGTATGGTCCTCAGACTCAAGCCTATGGGGAAACCAACTACTTAAAAAAAAGATTAAAAGAGTTTTGGACAGAACCAAGGCATTGTATGGTGGTCGGACTCAAGCCTATGGGGAAACCAACTGCTTAAAAGAAGGATTAAAAGTGTTCTGGATAGAACTAAGGCATTGTATGGTCCTCGGACTCGGGCCTATGGGGAAACCAACTACTTAAAAGAGTTTTGGACAGAACCAAGGAACTGTATTATCCTCGGACTCCGGCCTATGGGGAAACCAACAACTTAAAAGAAAGATTAAAAGAGTTTTGGACAGAACCAAGGCAATGTATGGTCCTCAGACTCAAGCCTATGGGGAAACCAACTACTTAAAAGAGTTTGGGGCAGAACCAAGGCGCTGTATGGTCCTCGGACTCAAGACTATGGGGAAACCAACTACTTAAAAGAGTTTTGGACAGAACCAAGGCACTGTACGGTCCTAGGACAAAAGCCTATGGGGAAACCAACTACTTAAAAGAGTTTTGGACAGAACCAAGGCACTGTATGGTCCTCGGACTCAAGCCTATGGGGAAACCAACTACTTAAAAGAAAGATAAAAAGAGTTTTGGACAGAACCAAGGCATTGTAAGGTCCTCAGACTCAAGCCTATGGGGAAACCAACTACTTAAAAGAAAGATTAAAAGAGTTTTGGACAGAACCAAGGCATTTTTTGGTCCTCGGACTCGGATCTATGGGGAAACCAACTACTTAAAAGAGTTTTGGACAGAACCAATGCACTATATGGTCTTCGGACTCAAGCCTATGCGGAAACCATCTATTTAAAAGAAAGATTAAAAGAGTTCTGGATAGAACTAAGGCATTGTATGGTCCTCGGACTCGGGCCTATGGGGAAACCAACTACTTAAAAGAGTTTTGGACAGAACCAAGGCACTGTATTATCCTCGGACTCCGGCCTATGGGGAAACCAACTATTTAAAAGAAAGATTAAAAGAGTTTTGGACAGAACCAAGGTAATGTATGGTCCTCAGACTCAAGCCTATGGGGAAACCAACTACTTGAAAGAGTTTGGGGCAGAACCAAGGCGCTGTATGGTCCTCGGACTCAAGACTATGGGGAAACCAACTACTTAAAAGAGTTTTGGACAGAACCAAGGCAATGTATGGTCCTCAGACTCAAGCCTATGGGGAAACCAACTACTTAAAAAAAAGATTAAAAGAGTTTTGGACAGAACCAAGGCATTTTTTGGTCCTCGAACTCGGGTCTATGGGGAAACCAACTACTTAAAAGAGTTTTGGACAGAACCAATGCACTATATAGTCTTCGGACTCATGCCTATGCGGAGACCATCTATTTAAAAGAAAGATAAAAAGAGTTTTGGTCAGAACCAAAGCAATATATGGTCCTCGGACTCAGGCCATTGGGGAAAACAACTACTTAAAAGGGTTTTGGAAAGAACCAAGGCACTGTATGGTCCTCGAACTCAAGCCTATGGGGAAACCAACTGCTTAAAAGAAAGATTAAAATTGTTCTGGATAGAACTAAGGCATTGTATGGTCCTCGGACTCGGGCCTATGGGGAAACCAACTACTTAAAAGAGTTTTGGACAGAACCAAGGCACTGTATTATCCTCGGACTCCGGCCTATGGGGAAACCAACAACTTAAAAGAAAGATTAAAAGAGTTTTGGACAGAACCAAAGCACTATATGGTCCTCGGACTCAAGCCATTGGGGGAAACAACTACTTAAAAGGGTTTTGGACAGAACCAAGGCACCGTATGGTCCTTGGACTCGGGCCTATGGGGAAACCAACTACTTAAAAGAAAGATTAAAAGAGTTTTGGAAAGAACTAAGGCACTGTATGGTCCTCGGACTCAAGCCTATCGGGAAACCAACTGCTTAAAAGAAAGATTAAAAGAGTTCTGGACAGAACCAAGGCAATGTATGGTCCTCGAACTCAAGCCTATGGGGAAACCAACTACTTAAAAGAAAGATAAAAAGAGTTTTGGACAGAACCAAGACATTGTAAGATCCTCAGACTCAAGCCTATGGGGAAACCAACTACTTAAAAGAAAGATTAAAAGAGTTTTGGACAGAACCAAGGCATTTTTTGGTCCTCGGACTCGGGTCTATGGGGAAACCAACTACTTAAAAGAGTTTTGGACAGAACCAATGCACTATATGGTCTTCGGACTCAAGCCTATGCGGAAACCATCTATTTAAAAGAAAGATTAAAAGAGTTTTGGACAGAACCAAAGCACTATATGGTCCTCGGACTCAGGCCATTGGGGAAAACAACTACTTAAAAGGGTTTTGGAAAGAACCAAGGCACTGTATGATCCTCAGACTCGGGCCTCTGGGGAAACCAACTACTTAAAAGAAAGATTGAAAGAGTTTTGGACAGAACTAAGGCATTGAATGGTCCTCAGACTCGGGCCTATGGGTAAACCAACTACTAAAAAGAGTTTTGGACAGAACCAAGGCACTGTATTATCCTCGGACTTCGGAATATGGGGAAACCAACTACTTAAAAGAGTTTTGGACAGAACCAATGCACTATATAGTCTTCGGACTCAAGCCTATGCGGAAACCATCTACTTAAAAGAAAGATAAAAAGAGTTTTGGTCAGAACCAAAGCACTATATGGTCCTCGGACTCAGGCCATTGGGGAAAACAACTACTTAAAAGGGTTTTGGAAAGAACCAAGGCACTGCATGGTCCTCGAACTCAAGCCTATGGGGAAACCAACTGCTTAAAATAAGGATTAAAAGTGTTCTGGATAGAACTAAGGCATTGTATGGTCCTCGGACTCGGGCCTATGGGGAAACCAACTACTTAAAAGAGTTTTGGACAGAACCAAGGCACTGTATTATCCTCGGACTCCGGCCTATGGGGAAACCAACAACTTAAAAGAAAGATTAAAAGAGTTTTTGACAGAACAAAGGCAATGTATGGTCCTCAGACTCAAGCCTATGGGGAAACCAACTACTTAAAAGAGTTTGGGGCAGAACCAAGGCGCTGTATGGTCCTCGGACTCAAGACTATGGGGAAACCAACTACTTAAAAGAGTTTTGGACAGAAGCAAGGCACTGTACGGTCCTCGGACAAAAGCCAATGGGGAAACCAACTACTTAAAAGAGTTTTGGACAGAACCAAGGCACTGTATGGTCCTCGAACTCAAGCCTATGGGGAAACCAACTACTTAAAAGAAAGATAAAAAGAGTTTTGGACAGAACCAAGGCATTGTAAGGTCCTCAGACTCAAGCCTATGGGGAAACCAACTACTTAAAAGAAAGATTAAAAGAGTTTTGGACAGAACCAAGGCATTTTTTGGTCCTCGGACTCGGATCTATGGGGAAACCAACTACTTAAAAGAGTTTTGGACAGAACCAATGCACTATATGGTCTTCGGACTCAAGCCTATGCGGAAACCATCTATTTAAAAGAAAGATTAAAAGAGTTTTGGACAGAACCAAGGCATTGTATGGTGGTCGGACTCAAGCCTATGGGGAAACCAACTGCTTAAAAGAAGGATTAAAAGTGTTCTGGATAGAACTAAGGCATTGTATGTTCCTCGGACTCGGGCCTATGGGGAAACCAACTACTTAAAAGAGTTTTGGACAGAACCAAGGCACTGTATTATCCTCGGACTCCGGCCTATGGGGAAACCAACTACTTAAAAGAAAGATTAAAAGAGTTTTGGACAGAACCAAGGCAATGTATGGTCCTCAGACTCAAGCCTATGGGGAAACCAACTACTTAAAAGAGTTTTGGACAGAACCGAGGCACTGTATGGTCCTCGAACAAAAGCCTATGGGGAAACCAACTACTTAAAAGAAAGATTAAAAGAGTTTTGGACAGAACCAAGGCAATGTATGGTCCTCAGACTCAAGCTTATGGGGAAACCAACTACTTAAAAGAGTTTGGTGCAGAACCAAGGCGCTGTATGGTCCTCGGACTCAAGACTATGGGGAAACCAACTGCTTAAAAGAGTTTTGGACAGAACCAAGGCAATGTATGGTCCTCAGACTCAAGCCTATGGGGAAACCAACTACTTAAAAAAAAGATTAAAAGAGTTTTGGACAGAACCAAGGCATTGTATGTTGGTCGGACTCAAGCCTATGGGGAAACCAACTACTTAAAAGAAGGATTAAAAGTGTTCTGGATAGAACTAAGGCATTGTATGGTCCTCGGACTCGGGCCTATGGGGAAACCAACTACTTAAAAGAGTTTTGGACAGAACCAAGGAACTGTATTATCCTCGGACTCCGGCCTATGGGGAAACCAACAACTTAAAAGAAAGATTAAAAGAGTTTTGGATAGAACCAAGGCAATGTATGGTCCTCAGACTCAAGCCTATGGGGAAACCAACTACTTAAATGAGTTTGGGGCAGAACCAAGGCGCTGTATGGTCCTCGGACTCAAGACTATGGGGAAACCAACTACTTAAAAGAGTTTTGGACAGAACCAAGGCACTGTACGGTCCTACGACAAAAGCCTATGGGGAAACCAACAACTTAAAAGAGTTTTGGACAGAACCAAGGCACTGTATGGTCCTCGGACTCAAGCCTATGGGGAAACCAACTACTTAAAAGAAAGATAAAAAGAGTTTTGGACAGAACCAAGGCATTGTAAGGTCCTCAGACTCAAGCCTATGGGGAAACCAACTACTTAAAAGAAAGATTAAAAGAGTTTTGGACAGAACCAAGGCATTTTTTGGTCCTCGGACTCGGATCTATGGGGAAACCAACTACTTAAAAGAGTTTTGGACAGAACCAATGCATTATATGGTCTTCGGACTCAAGCCTATGCGGAAACCATCTATTTAAAAGAAAGATTAAAAGAGTTCTGGATAGAACTAAGGCATTGTATGGTCCTCGGACTCGGGCCTATGGGGAAACCAACTACTTAAAAGAGTTTTGGACAGAACCAAGGCACTGTATTATCCTCGGACTCCGGCCTATGGGGAAACCAACTATTTAAAAGAAAGATTAAAAGAGTTTTGGACAGAACCAAGGCAATGTATGGTCCTCAGACTCAAGCCTATGGGGAAACCAACAACTTAAAAGAGTTTGGGGCAGAACCAAGGCGTTGTATGGTCCTCGGACTCAAGACTATGGGGAAACCAACTACTTAAAAGAGTTTTGGACAGAACCAAGGCAATGTATGGTCCTCAGACTCAAGCCTATGGGGAAACCAACTACTTAAAAAAAAGATTAAAAGAGTTTTGGACAGAACCAAGGCATTTTTTGGTCCTCGAACTCGGGTCTATGGGGAAACCAACTACTAAAAAGAGTTTTGGACAGAACCAATGCACTATATAGTCTTCGGACTCATGCCTATGCGGAAACCATCTACTTAAAAGAAAGATAAAAAGAGTTTTGGTCAGAACCAAAGCACAATATGGTCCTCGGACTCAGGCCATTGGGGAAAACAACTACTTAAAAGGGTTTTGGAAAGAACCAAGGCACTGCATGGTCCTCGAACTCAAGCCTATGGGGAAACCAACTGCTTAAAAGAAAGATTAAAAGTGTTCTGGATAGAACTAAGGCATTGTATGGTCCTCGGACTCGGGCCTATGGGGAAACCAACTACTTAAAAGAGTTTTGGACAGAACCAAGGCACTGCATTATCCTCGGACTCCGGCCTATGGGGAAACCAATAACTTAAAAGAAAGATTAAAAGAGTTTTGGACAGAACCAAGGCAATGTATGGTCCTCAGACTCAAGCCTATGGGGAAACCAACTACTTAAAAGAGTTTGGGGCAGAACCAAGGCGCTGTATGGTCCTCGGACTCAAGACAATGGGGAAACCAACTACTTAAAAGAGTTTTGGACAGAACCAAGGCACTGTACAGTCCTAGGACAAAAGCCTATGGGGAAACCAACTACTTAAAAGAGTTTTGGACAGAACCAAGGCATTGTAAGGTCCTCAGACTCAAGCCTATGGGGAAACCAACTACTTAAAAGAAAGATTAAAAGAGTTTTGGACAGAACCAAGGCATTTTTTGGTCCTCGGACTCGGATCTATGGGGAAACCAACTACTTAAAAGAGTTTTGGACAGAACCAATGCACTATATGGTCTTCGGACTCAAGCCTATGCGGAAACCATCTATTTAAAAGAAAGATTAAAAGAGTTTTGGACAGAACCAAGGCATTGTATGGTGGTCGGACTCAAGCCTATGGGGAAACCAACTGCTTAAAAGAAGGATTAAAAGTGTTCTGGATAGAACTAAGGCATTGTATGGTCCTCGGACTCGGGCCTATGGGGAAACCAACTACTTAAAAGAGTTTTGGACAGAACCAAGGCACTGTATTATCCTCGGACTCCGGCCTATGGGGAAACCAACTATTTAAAAGAAAGATTAAAAGAGTTTTGGACAGAACCAAGGCAATGTATGGTCCTCAGACTCAAGCCTATGGGGAAACCAACAACTTAAAAGAGTTTGGGGCAGAACCAAGGCGTTGTATGGTCCTCGGACTCAAGACTATGGGGAAACCAACTACTTAAAAGAGTTTTGGACAGAACCAAGGCAATGTATGGTCCTCAGACTCAAGCCTATGGGGAAACCAACTACTTAAAAAAAAGATTAAAAGAGTTTTGGACAGAACCAAGGCATTTTTTGGTCCTCGAACTCGGGTCTATGGGGAAACCAACTACTTAAAAGAGTTTTGGACAGAACCAATGCACTATATAGTCTTCGGACTCATGCCTATGCGGAAACCATCTACTTAAAAGAAAGATAAAAAGAGTTTTGGTCAGAACCAAAGCACAATATGGTCCTCGGACTCAGGCCATTGGGGAAAACAACTACTTAAAAGGGTTTTGGAAAGAACCAAGGCACTGCATGGTCCTCGAACTCAAGCCTATGGGGAAACCAACTGCTTAAAAGAAAGATTAAAAGTGTTCTGGATAGAACTAAGGCATTGTATGGTCCTCGGACTCGGGCCTATGGGGAAACCAACTACTTAAAAGAGTTTTGGACAGTACCAAGGCACTGTATTATCCTCGGACTCCGGCCTATGGGGAAACCAACAACTTAAAAGAAAGATTAAAAGAGTTTTGGACAGAACCAAGGCAATGTATGGTCCTCAGACTCAAGCCTATGGGGAAACCAACTACTTAAAAGGGTTTGGGGCAGAACCAAGGCGCTGTATGGTCCTCGGACTCAAGACAATGGGGAAACCAACTACTTAAAAGAGTTTTGGACAGAACCAAGGCACTGTACAGTCCTAGGACAAAAGCCTATGGGGAAACCAACTACTTAAAAGAGTTTTGGACAGAACCAAGGCATTGTAAGGTCCTCAGACTCAAGCCTATGGGGAAACCAACTACTTAAAAGAAAGATTAAAAGAGTTTTGGACAGAACCAAGGCATTTTTTGGTCCTCGGACTCGGATTTATGGGGAAACCAACTACTTAAAAGAGTTTTGGACAGAACCAATGCACTATATGGTCTTCGGACTCAAGCCTATGCGGAAACCATCTATTTAAAAGATAGATTAAAAGAGTTTTGGACAGAACCAAGGCATTGTATGGTGGTCGGACTCAAGCCTATGAGGAAACCAACTGCTTAAAAGAAGGATTAAAAGTGTTCTGGATAGAACTAAGGCATTGTATGGTCCTCGGACTCGGGCCTATGGGGAAACCAACTACTTAAAAGAGTTTTGGACAGAACCAAGGCACTGTATTATCCTCGGACTCCGGCCTATGGGGAAACCAACTACTTAAAAGAAAGATTAAAAGAGTTTTGGACAGAACCAAGGCAATGTATGGTCCTCAGACTCAAGCCTATGGGGAAACCAACTACTTAAAAGAGTTTGGGGCAGAACCAAGGCGCTGTATGGTCCTCGGACTCAAGACTATGGGGAAACCAACTACTTTAAAGAGTTTTGGATAGAACCAAGGCAATGTATGGTCCTCAGACTCAAGCCTATGGGGAAACCAACTACTTAAAAAAAAGATTAAAAGAGTTTTGGACAGAACCAAGGCATTGTATGGTGGTCGGACTCAAGCCTATGGGGAAACCAACTGCTTAAAAGAAGGATTAAAAGTGTTCTGGATAGAACTAAGGCATTGTATGGTCCTCGGACTCGGGCCTATGGGGAAACCAACTACTTAAAAGAGTTTTGGACAAAACCAAGGCACTGTATTATCCTCGGACTCCGGCCTATGGGGAAACCAACTACTTAAAAGAAAGACTAAAAGAGTTTTGGACAGAACCAAGGCACTGTATGGTCCTCAGACTCAAGCCTATGGGGAAACCAACTACTTAAAAGAGTTTGGGGCAGAACCAAGGCGCTGTATGGTCCTCGGACTCAAGACTATGGGGAAACCAACTACTTAAAAGAGTTTTGGACAGAACCAAGGCACTGTATGGTCCTCGACCTCAAGCCTATGGGGAAACCAACTACTTAAAAGAAAGATTAAAAGAGTTTTGGACAGAACCAAGGCACTGTATGGTCCTCAGACTCAAGCCTATGGGAAACCAACTACTTAAAAGAGTTTGGGGCAGAACCAAGGCGTTGTATGGTCCTCGGACTCAAGACTATGGGGAAACCAACTACTTAAAAGAGTTTTGGACAGAACCAAGGCACTGTATGGTCCTCGAACTCAAGCGTATGGGGAAACCAACTACTTAAAAGAAAGATAAAAAGAGTTTTGGACAGAACCAATGCACTATATGGTCTTCGGACTCAAGCCTATGCGGAAACCATCTATTTAAAAGAAAGATTAAAAGAGTTTTGGACAGAACCAAAGCACTATATGGTCCTCGGACTCAGGCCATTGGGGAAAAAAACTACTTAAAAGGGTTTTGGAAAGAACCAAGGCACTGTATGATCCTCAGACTCGGGCCTCTGGGGAAACCAACTACTTAAAAGAAAGATTGAAAGAGTTTTGGACAGAACTAAGGCATTGAATGGTCCTCAGACTCGGGCCTATGGGTAAACCAACTACTAAAAAGAGTTTTGGACAGAACCAAGGCACTGTATTATCCTCGGACTTCGGAATATGGGGAAACCAACTACTTAAAAGAAAGATTAAAAGTGTTTTGGACAGAACTAAGGCAATGTATGGTCCTTTGACTCAAGCCTATGGGGAAACCAACTACTTAAAAGAGTTTTGGACAGAACCAAGGGAATGTATGGTCCTCAGACTCAAGCCTATGGGGAAACCAACTACTTAAAAAAAAGATTAAAAGAGTTTTGGACAGAACCAAGGCATTTTTTGGTCCTCGAACTCGGGTCTATGGGGAAACCAACTACTTAAAAGAGTTTTGGACAAAACCAATGCACTATATAGTCTTCGGACTCAAGCCTATGCGGAAACCATCTACTTAAAAGAAAGATAAAAAGAGTTTTGGTCAGAACCAAAGCACTATATGGTCCTCGGACTCAGGCCATTGGGGAAAACAACTACTTAAAAGGGTTTTGGAAAGAACCAAGGCACTGCATGGTCCTCGAACTCAAGCCTGTGGGGAAACCAACTGCTTAAAAGAAGGATTAAATGTATTCTGGATAGAACTAAGGCATTGTATGGTCCTCGGACTCGGGCCTATGGGGAAACCAACTACTTAAAAGAGTTTTGGACAGAACCAAGGCACTGTATTATCCTCGGACTCCGGCCTATGGGGAAACCAACAACTTAAAAGAAAGATTAAAAGAGTTTTTGACAGAACCAAGGCAATGTATGGTCCTCAGACTCAAGCCTATGGGGAAACCAACTACTTAAAAAAAAGATTAAAAGAGTTTTGGACAGAACCAAGGCAATGTATGGTCCTCAGACTCAAGCCTATGGGGAAACCAACAACTTAAAAGAGTTTGGGGCAGAACCAAGGCGCTGTATGGTCCTCGGACTCAAGACTATGGGGAAACCAACTACTTAAAAGAGTTTTGGACAGAACCAAGGCAATGTATGGTCCTCAGACTCAAGCCTATGGGGAAACCAACTACTTAAAAAAAAGATTAAAAGAGTTTTGGACAGAACCAAGGCATTTTTTGGTCCTCGAACTCGGGTCTATGGGGAAACCAACTACTTAAAAGAGTTTTGGACAGAACCAATGCACTATATAGTCTTCGGACTCATGCCTATGCGGAAACCATCTACTTAAAAGAAAGATAAAAAGAGTTTTGGTCAGAACCAAAGCACAATATGGTCCTCGGACTCAGGCCATTGGGGAAAACAACTACTTAAAAGGGTTTTGGAAAGAACCAAGGCACTGCATGGTCCTCGAACTCAAGCCTATGGGGAAACCAACTGCTTAAAAGAAAGATTAAAAGTGTTCTGGATAGAACTAAGGCATTGTATGGTCCTCGGACTCGGGCCTATGGGGAAACCAACTACTTAAAAGAGTTTTGGACAGAACCAAGGCACTGTATTATCCTCGGACTCCGGCCTATGGGGAAACCAACAACTTAAAAGAAAGATTAAAAGAGTTTTGGACAGAACCAAGGCAATGTATGGTCCTCAGACTCAAGCCTATGGGGAAACCAACTACTTAAAAGAGTTTGGGGCAGAACCAAGGCGCTGTATGGTCCTCGGACTCAAGACAATGGGGAAACCAACTACTTAAAAGAGTTTTGGACAGAACCAAGGCACTGTACAGTCCTAGGAAAAAAGCCTATGGGGAAACCAACTACTTAAAAGAGTTTTGGACAGAACCAAGGCACTGTATGGTCCTCGAACTCAAGCCTATGGGGAAACCAACTACTTAAAAGAAAGATAAAAAGAGTTTTGGACAGAACCAAGGCATTGTAAGGTCCTCAGACTCAAGCCTATGGGGAAACCAACTACTTAAAAGAAAGATTAAAAGAGTTTTGGACAGAACCAAGGCATTTTTTGGTCCTCGAACTCGGGTCTATGGGGAAACCAACTACTTAAAAGAGTTTTGGACAGAACCAATGCACTATATAGTCTTCGGACTCATGCCTATGCGGAAACCATCTACTTAAAAGAAAGATAAAAAGAGTTTTGGTCAGAACCAAAGCACAATATGGTCCTCGGACTCAGGCCATTGGGGAAAACAACTACTTAAAAGGGTTTTGGAAAGAACCAAGGCACTGCATGGTCCTCGAACTCAAGCCTATGGGGAAACCAACTGCTTAAAAGAAAGATTAAAAGTGTTCTGGATAGAACTAAGGCATTGTATGGTCCTCGGACTCGGGCCTATGGGGAAACCAACTACTTAAAAGAGTTTTGGACAGAACCAAGGCACTGTATTATCCTCGGACTCCGGCCTATGGGGAAACCAACAACTTAAAAGAAAGATTAAAAGAGTTTTGGACAGAACCAAGGCAATGTATGGTCCTCAGACTCAAGCCTATGGGGAAACCAACTACTTAAAAGAGTTTGGGGCAGAACCAAGGCGCTGTATGGTCCTCGGACTCAAGACTATGGGGAAACCAACTACTTAAAAGAGTTTTGGACAGAACCAAGGCACTGTATGGTCCTCGAACTCAACCCTATGGGGAAACCAACTACTTAAAAGAAAGATTAAAAGAGTTTTGGACAGAACCAAGGCACTGTATGGTCCTCAGACTCAAGCCTATGGGGAAACCAACTACTTAAAAGAGTTTGGGGCAGAACCAAGGCGTTGTATGGTCCTCGGACTCAAGACTATGGGGAAACCAACTACTTAAAAGAGTTTTGGACAGAACCAAGGCACTGTATGGTCCTCGAACTCAAGCCTATGGGGAAACCAACTACTTAAAAGAAAGATTAAAAGAGTTTTGGACAGAACCAAGGCACTGTATGGTCCTCAGACTCAAGCCTATGCGGAAACCAACTACTTAAAAGAGTTTGGGGCAGAACCAAGGCGTTGTATGGTCCTCGGACTCAAGACTATGGGGAAACCAACTACTTAAAAGAGTTTTGGACAGAACCAAGGCACTGTATGGTCCTCGAACTCAAGCCTATGGGGAAACCAACTACTTAAAAGAAAGATAAAAAGAGTTTTGGACAGAACCAATGCACTATATGGTCTTCGGACTCAAGCCTATGCGGAAACCATCTATTTAAAAGAAAGATTAAAAGAGTTTTGGACAGAACCAAAGCACTATATGGTCCTCGGACTCAGGCCATTGGGGAAAAAAACTACTTAAAAGGGTTTTGGAAAGAACCAAGGCACTGTATGATCCTCAGACTCGGGCCTCTGGGGAAACCAACTACTTAAAAGAAAGATTAAAAGAGTTTTGGACAGAACTAAGGCATTGAATGGTCCTCAGACTCGGGCCTATGGGTAAACCAACTACTAAAAAGAGTTTTGGACAGAACCAAGGCACTGTATTATCCTCGGACTTCGGAATATGGGGAAACCAACTACTTAAAAGAAAGATTAAAAGTGTTTTGGACAGAACTAAGGCAATGTATGGTCCTTTGACTCAAGCCTATGGGGAAACCAACTACTTAAAAGAGTTTTGGACAGAACCAAGGCAATGTATGGTCCTCAGACTCAAGCCTATGGGGAAACCAACTTCTTAAAAAAAAGATTAAAAGAGTTTTGGACAGAACCAAGGCATTTTTTGGTCCTCGAACTCGGGTCTATGGGGAAACCAACTACTTAAAAGAGTTTTGGACAGAACCAATGCACTATATAGTCTTCGGACTCAAGCCTATGCGGAAACCATCTACTTAAAAGAAAGATAAAAAGAGTTTTGGTCAGAACCAAAGCACTATATGGTCCTCGGACTCAGGCCATTGGGGAAAACAACTACTTAAAAGGGTTTTGGAAAGAACCAAGGCACTGCATGGTCCTCGAACTCAAGCCTGTGGGGAAACCAACTGCTTAAAAGAAGGATTAAATGTATTCTGGATAGAACTAAGGCATTGTATGGTCCTCGGACTCGGGCCTATGGGGAAACCAACTACTTAAAAGAGTTTTGGACAGAACCAAGGCACTGTATTATCCTCGGACTCCGGCCTATGGGGAAACCAACAACTTAAAAGAAAGATTAAAAGAGTTTTTGACAGAACCAAGGCAATGTATGGTCCTCAGACTCAAGCCTATGGGGAAACCAACTACTTAAAAAAAAGATTAAAAGAGTTTTGGACAGAACCAAGGCAATGTATGGTCCTCAGACTCAAGCCTATGGGGAAACCAACTACTTAAAAGAGTTTGGGGCAGAACCAAGGCGCTGTATGGTCCTCGGACTCAAGACTATGGGGAAACCAACTACTTAAAAGAGTTTTGGACAGAACCAAGGCAATGTATGGTCCTCAGACTCAAGCCTATGGGGAAACCAACTACTTAAAAAAAAGATTAAAAGAGTTTTGGACAGAACCAAGGCATTTTTTGGTCCTCGAACTCGGGTCTATGGGGAAACCAACTACTTAAAAGAGTTTTGGACAGAACCAATGCACTATATAGTGTTCGGACTCATGCCTATGCGGAAACCATCTACTTAAAAGAAAGATAAAAAGAGTTTTGGTTAGAACCAAAGCACAATATGGTCCTCGGACTCAGGCCATTGGGGAAAACAACTACTTAAAAGGGTTTTGGAAAGAACCAAGGCACTGCATGGTCCTCGAACTCAAGCCTATGGGGAAATCAACTGCTTAAAAGAAAGATTAAAAGTGTTCTGGATAGAACTAAGGCATTGTATGGTCCTCGGACTCGGGCCTATGGGGAAACCAACTACTTAAAAGAGTTTTGGACAGAACCAAGGCACTGTATTATCCTCGGACTCCGGCCTATGGGGAAACCAACAACTTAAAAGAAAGATTAAAAGAGTTTTGGACAGAACCAAGGCAATGTATGGTCCTCAGACTCAAGCCTATGGGGAAACCAACTACTTAAAAGAGTTTGGGGCAGAACCAAGGCGCTGTATGGTCCTCGGACTCAAGACAATGGGGAAACCAACTACTTAAAAGAGTTTTGGACAGAACCAAGGCACTGTACAGTCCTAGGAAAAAAGCCTATGGGGAAACCAACTACTTAAAAGAGTTTTGGACAGAACCAAGGCACTGTATGGTCCTCGAACTCAAGCCTATGGGGAAACCAACTACTTAAAAGAAAGATAAAAAGAGTTTTGGACAGAACCAAGGCATTGTAAGGTCCTCAGACTCAAGCCTATGGAGAAACCAACTACTTAAAAGAAAGATTAAAAGAGTTTTGGACAGAACCAAGGCATTTTTTGGTCCTCGAACTCGGGTCTATAGGGAAACCAACTACTTAAAAGAGTTTTGGACAGAACCAATGCACTATATAGTCTTCGGACTCATGCCTATGCGGAAACCATCTACTTAAAAGAAAGATAAAAAGAGTTTTGGTCAGAACCAAAGCACTATATGGTCCTCGGACTCAGGCCATTGGGGAAAACAACTACTTAAAAGGGTTTTGGAAAGAACCAAGGCACTGCATGGTCCTCGAACTCAAGCCTATGGGGAAACCAACTTCTTAAAAGAAAGATTAAAAGTGTTCTGGATAGAACTAAGGCATTGTATGGTCCTCGGACTCGGGCCTATGGGGAAACCAACTACTTAAAAGAGTTCTGGACAGAACCAAGGCACTGTATTATCCTCGGACTCCGGCCTATGTTGAAACCAACAACTTAAAAGAAAGATTAAAAGAGTTTTGGACAGAACCAAGGCAATGTATGGTCCTCAGACTCAAGCCTATGGGGAAACCAACTACTTAAAAGAGTTTGGGGCAGAACCAAGGCGCTGTATGGTCCTCGGACTCAAGACAATGGGGAAACCAACTACTTAAAAGAGTTTTGGACAGAACCTAGGCACTGTACAGTCCTAGGACAAAAGCCTATGGGGAAACCAACTACTTAAAAGAGTTTTGGACAGAACCAAGGCATTGTAAGGTCCTCAGACTCAAGCCTATGGGGAAACCAACTACTTAAAAGAAAGATTAAAAGAGTTTTGGACAGAACCAACGCATTTTTTGGTCCTCGGACTCGGATCTATGGGGAAACCAACTACTTAAAAGAGTTTTGGACAGAACCAATGCACTATATGGTCTTCGGACTCAAGCCTATGCGGAAACCATCTATTTAAAAGAAAGATTAAAAGAGTTTTGGACAGAACCAAGGCATTGTATGGTGGTCGGACTCAAGCCTATGGGGAAACCAACTGCTTAAAAGAAGGATTAAAAGTGTTCTGGATAGAACTAAGGCATTGTATGGTCCTCGGACTCGGGCCTATGGGGAAACCAACTACTTAAAAGAGTTTTGGACAGAACCAAGGCACTGTATTATCCTCGGACTCCGGCCTATGGGGAAACCAACTACTTAAAAGAAAGATTAAAAGAGTTTTGGACAGAACCAAGGCAATGTATGGTCCTCAGACTCAAGCCTATGGGGAAACCAACTACTTAAAAGGGTTTTGGAAAGAACCAAGGCACTGCATGGTCCTCGAACTCAAGCCTGTGGGGAAACCAACTGCTTAAAAGAAGGATTAAATGTATTCTGGATAGAACTAAGGCATTGTATGGTCCTCGGACTCGGGCCTATGGGGAAACCAACTACTTAAAAGAGTTTTGGACAGAACCAAGGCACTGTATTATCCTCGGACTCCGGCCTATGGGGAAACCAACAACTTAAAAGAAAGATTAAAAGAGTTTTTGACAGAACCAAGGCAATGTATGGTCCTCAGACTCAAGCCTATGGGGAAACCAACTACTTAAAAAAAAGATTAAAAGAGTTTTGGACAGAACCAAGGCAATGTATGGTCCTCAGACTCAAGCCTATGGGGAAACCAACTACTTAAAAGAGTTTGGGGCAGAACCAAGGCGCTGTATGGTCCTCGGACTCAAGACTATGGGGAAACCAACTACTTAAAAGAGTTTTGGACAGAACCAAGGCAATGTATGGTCCTCAGACTCAAGCCTATGGGGAAACCAACTACTTAAAAAAAAGATTAAAAGAGTTTTGGACAGAACCAAGGCATTTTTTGGTCCTCGAACTCGGGTCTATGGGGAAACCAACTACTTAAAAGAGTTTTGGACAGAACCAATGCACTATATAGTCTTCGGACTCATGCCTATGCGGAAACCATCTACTTAAAAGAAAGATAAAAAGAGTTTTGGTCAGAACCAACGCACAATATGGTCCTCGGACTCAGGCCATTGGGGAAAACAACTACTTAAAAGGGTTTTGGAAAGAACCAAGGCACTGCGTGGTACTCGAACTCAAGCCTATGGGGAAACCAACTGCTTAAAAGAAAGATTAAAAGTGTTCTGGATAGAACTAAGGCATTGTATGGTCCTCGGACTCGGGCCTATGGGGAAACCAACTACTTAAAAGAGTTTTGGACAGAACCAAGGCACTGTATTATCCTCGGACTCCGGCCTATGGGGAAACCAACAACTTAAAAGAAAGATTAAAAGAGTTTTGGACAGAACCAAGGCAATGTATGGTCCTCAGACTCAAGCCTATGGGGAAACCATCTACTTAAAAGAGTTTGGGGCAGAACCAAGGCGCTGTATGGTCCTCGGACTCAAGACAATGGGGAAACCAACTACTTAAAAGAGTTTTGGACAGAACCAAGGCACTGTACAGTCCTAGGAAAAAAGCCTATGGGGAAACCAACTACTTAAAAGAGTTTTGGATAGAACCAAGGCACTGTATGGTCCTCGAACTCAAGCCTATGGGGAAACCAACTACTTAAAAGAAAGATAAAAAGAGTTTTGGACAGAACCAAGGCATTGTAAGGTCCTCAGACTCAAGCCTATGGGGAAACCAACTACTTAAAAGAAAGATTAAAAGAGTTTTGGACAGAACCAAGGCATTTTTTGGTCCTCGGACTCGGATCTATGGGGAAACCAACTACTTAAAAGAGTTTTGGACAGAACCAATGCACTATATAGTCTTCGGACTCATGCCTATTCGGAAACCATCTACTTAAAAGAAAGATAAAAAGAGTTTTGGTCAGAACCAAAGCACAATATGGTCCTCGGACTCAGGCCATTGGGGAAAACAACTACTTAAAAGGGTTTTGGAAAGAACCAAGGCACTGCATGGTCCTCGAACTCAAGCCTATGGGGAAACCAACTGCTTAAAAGAAAGATTAAAAGTGTTCTGGATAGAACTAAGGCATTGTATGGTCCTCGGACTCGGGCCTATGGGGAAACCAACTACTTAAAAGAGTTTTGGACAGAACCAAGGCACTGTATTATCCTCGGACTCCGGCCTATGGGGAAACCAACAACTTAAAAGAAAGATTAAAAGAGTTTTGGACAGAACCAAGGCAATGTATGGTCCTCAGACTCAAGCCTATGGGGAAACCAACTACTTAAAAGAGTTTGGGGCAGAACCAAGGCGCTGTATGGTCCTCGGACTCAAGACAATGGGGAAACCAACTACTTAAAAGAGTTTTGGACAGAAGCAAGGCACTGTACGGTCCTCGGAAAAAAGCCTATGGGGAAACCAACTACTTAAAAGAGTTTTGGACAGAACCAAGGCACTGTATGGTCCTCGAACTCAAGCCTATGGGGAAACCAACTACTTAAAAGAAAGATAAAAAGAGTTTTGAACAGAACCAAGGCATTGTAAGGTCCTCAGACTCAAGCCTATGGGGAAACCAACTACTTAAAAGAAAGATGAAAAGAGTTTTGGACAGAACCAAGGCATTTTTTGGTCCTCGGACTCGGATCTATGGGGAAACCAACTACTTAAAAGAGTTTTGGACAGAACCAATGCACTATATGGTCTTCGGACTCAAGCCTATGCGGAAACCATCTATTTAAAAGAAAGATTAAAAGAGTTTTGGACAGAACCAAGGCATTGTATGGTGGTCGGACTCAAGCCTATGGGGAAACCAACTGCTTAAAAGAAGGATTAAAAGTGTTTTGGATAGAACTAAGGCATTGTATGGTCCTCGGACTCGGGCCTATGGGGAAACCAACTACTTAAAAGAGTTTTGGACAGAACCAAGGCACTGTATTATCCTCGGACTCCGGCCTATGGGGAAACCAACTACTTAAAAGAAAGATTAAAAGAGTTTTGGACAGAACCAAGGCAATGTATGGTCCTCAGACTCAAGCCTATGGGGAAACCAACTACTTAAAAGAGTTTTGGACAGAACCGAGGCACTGTATGGTCCTCGAACAAAAGCCTATGGGGAAACCCACTACTTAAAAGAAAGATTAAAAGAGTTTTGGACAGAACTAAGGCAATGTATGGTCCTCAGACTCAAGCCTATGGGGAAACCAACTACTTAAAAGAGTTTGGGGCAGAACCAAGGCGCTGTATGGTCCTCGGACTCAAGACTATGGGGAAACCAACTACTTAAAAGAGTTTTGGACAGAACCAAGGCACTGTATGGTCCTCGAACTCAAGCCTATTGGGAAACCAACTACTTAAAAGAAAGATAAAAAGAGTTTTGGACAGAACCAAGGCATTGTAAGGTCCTCAGACTCAAGCCTATGGGGAAACAAACTGCTTAAAAGAAAGATTAAAAGAGTTTTAGACAGAACCATGGCATTTTTTGGTCCTCGGACTCGGGTCTATGGGGAAACCAACTACTTAAAAGAGTTTTGGACAGAACCAATGAACTATATGGTCTTCGGACTCAAGCCTATGCGGAAACCATCTATTTAAAAGAAAGATTAAAAGAGTTTTGGACAGAACCAAAGCACTATATGGTCCTCGGACTCAGGCCATTGGGGAAAACAACTACTTAAAAGGGTTTTGGAAAGAACCAAGGCACTGTATGATCCTCAGACTCGGGCCTCTGGAGAAACCAACTACTTAAAAGAAAGATTAAAAGAGTTTTGGACAGAACTAAGGCATTGAATGGTCCTCAGACTCGGGCCTATGGGTAAACCAACTACTAAAAAGAGTTTTGGACAGAACCAAGGCACTGTATTATCCTCGGACTTCGGCCTATGGGGAAACCAACTACTTAAAAGAAAGATTAAAAGAGTTTTGGACAGAACTAAGGCAATGTATGGTCCTTTGACTCAAGCCTATGGGGAAACCAACTACTTAAAAGAGTTTTGGACAGAACCAAGGCAATGTATGGTCCTCAGACTCAAGCCTATGGGGAAACCAACTACTTAAAAAAAAGATTAAAAGAGTTTTGGACAGAACCAAGGCATTTTTTGGCCCTCGGACTCGGGTCTATGGGGAAACCAACTACTTAAAAGAGTTTTGGACAGAACCAATGCACTATATGGTCTTCGGACTCAAGCCTATGCGGAAACCATCTATTTAAAAGAGAGATTAAAAGAGTTTTGGACAGAACCAAAGCACTATATGGTCCTCGGACTCAGGCCATTGGGGAAAACAACTACTTAAAAGGGTTTTGGAAAGAACCAAGGCACTGTATGATCCTCAGACTCGGGCCTCTGGGGAAACCAACTACTTAAAAGAAAGATTAAAAGAGTTTTGGACAGAACTAAGGCATTGAATGGTCCTCAGACTCGGGCCTATGGGTAAACCAACTACTAAAAAGAGTTTTGGACAGAACCAAGGCACTGTATTATCCTCGGACTTCGGCCTATGGGGAAACCAACTACTTAAAAGAAAGATTAAAAGAGTTTTGGACAGAACTAAGGCAATGTATGGTCCTTTGACTCAAGCCTATGGGGAAACCAACTACTTAAAAGAGTTTTGGACAGAACCAAGGCAATGTATGGTCCTCAGACTCAAGCCTATGGGGAAACCAACTACTTAAAAGAGTTTGGGGCAGAACCAAGGCGCTGTATGGTCCTCGGACTCAAGACTATGTTGAAACCAACTACTTAAAAGAGTTTTGGACAGAACCAAGGCACTGTACGGTCCTAGGACAAAAGCCTATGGGGAAACCAACTACTTAAAAGAGTTTTGGACAGAACCAATTCACTGTATGGTCCTCGGACTCAAGCCTATGGGGAAACCAACTACTTAAAAGAAAGATAAAAAGAGTTTTGGACAGAACCAAGGCATTGTAAGGTCCTCAGACTCAAGCCTATGGGGAAACCAACTACTTAAAAGAAAGATTAAAAGAGTTTTGGACAGAACCAACGCATTTTTTGGTCCTCGGACTCGGATCTATGGGGAAACCAACTACTTAAAAGAGTTTTGGACAGAACCAATGCACTATATGGACTTCGGACTCAAGCCCATGCGGAAACCATCTATTTAAAAGAAAGATTAAAAGAGTTCTGGATAGAACTAAGGCATTGTATGGTCCTCGGACTCGGGCCTATGGGGAAACCAACTACTTAAAAGAGTTTTGGACAGAACCAAGGCACTGTATTATCCTCGGACTCCGGCCTATGGGGAAACCAACTACTTAAAAGAAAGATTAAAAGAGTTTTGGACAGAACCAAGGCAATGTATGGTCCTCAGACTCAAGCCTATGGGGAAACCAACTACTTAAAAGAGTTTGGGGCAGAACCAAGGCGCTGTATGGTCCTCGGACTCAAGACTATGGGGAAACCAACTACTTAAAAGAGTTTTGGACAGAACCAAGGCATTTTTTGGTCCTCGAACTCGGGTCTATGGGGAAACCAACTACTTAAAAGAGTTTCGGACAGAACCAATGCACTATATAGTCTTCGGACTCAAGCCTATGCGGAAACCATCTACTTAAAAGAAAGATAAAAAGAGTTTTGGTCAGAACCAAAGCACTATATGGTCCTCGGACTCAGGCCATTGGGGAAAACAACTACTTAAAAGGGTTTTGGAAAGTACCAAGGCACTGCATGGTCCTCGAACTCAAGCCTATGGGGAAACCAACTGCTTAAAAGAAAGATTAAAAGTGTTATGGATAGAACTAAGGCATTGTATGGTCCTCGGACTCGGGCCTATGGGGAAACCAACTACTTAAAAGAGTTTTGGACAGAACCAAGGCACTGTATTATCCTCGGACTACGGCCTATGGGGAAGCCAACAACTTAAAAGAATGATTAAAAGAGTTTTGGACAGAACCAAGGCAATGTATGGTCCTCAGACTCAAGCCTATGGGGAAACCAACTACTTAAAAAAAAGATTAAAAGAGTTTTGGACAGAACCAAGGCATTGTATGGTGGTCGGACTCAAGCCTATGGGGAAACCAACTGCTTAAAAGAAGGATTAAAAGTGTTCTGGATAGAACTAAGGCATTGTATGGTCCTCGGACTCGGGCCTATGGGGAAACCAACTACTTAAAAGAGTTTTGGACAGAACCAAGGAACTGTATTATCCTCGGACTCCGGCCTATGAGGAAACCAACAACTTAAAAGAAAGATTAAAAGAGTTTTGGACAGAACCAAGGCAATCTATGGTCCTCAGACTCAAGCCTACGGGGAAACCAACTACTTAAAAGAGTTTGGGGCAGAACCAAGGCGCTGTATGGTCCTCGAACTCAAGACTATGTTGAAACCAACTACTTAAAAGAGTTTTGGACAGAACCAAGGCACTGTACGGTCCTAGGACAAAAGCCTATGGGGAAACCAACTACTTAAAAGAGTTTTGGACAGAACCAAGGCACTGTATGGTCCTCGGACTCAAGCCTATGGGGAAACCAACTACTTAAAAGAAAGATAAAAAGAGTTTTGGACAGAACCAAGGCATTGTAAGGTCCTCAGACTCAAGCCTATGGGGAAACCAACTACTGAAAAGAAAGATTAAAAGAGTTTTGGACAGAACCAACGCATTTTTTGGTCCTCGGACTCGGATCTATGGGGAAACCAACTACTTAAAAGAGTTTTGGACAGAACCAATGCACTATATGGTCTTCGGACTCAAGCCTATGCGGAAACCATCTATTTAAAAGAAAGATTAAAAGAGTTCTGGATAGAACTAAGGCATTGTATGGTCCTCGGACTCGGGCCTATGGGGAAACCAACTACTTAAAAGAGTTTTGGACAGAACCAAGGCACTGTATTATCCTCGGACTCCGGCCTATGGGGAAACCAACTACTTAAAAGAAAGATTAATAGAGTTTTGGACAGAACCAAGGCAATGTATGGTCCTCAGACTCAAGCCTATGGGGAAACCAACTACTTAAAAGAGTTTGGGGCAGAACCAAGGCGCTGTATGGCCCTCGGACTCAAGACTATGGGGAAACCAACTACTTAAAAGAGTTTTGGACAGAACCAAGGCAATGTATGGTCCTCAGACTCAAGCCTATGGGGAAACCAACTACTTAAAAAAAAGATTAAAAGAGTTTTGGACAGAACCAAGGCATTTTTTGGTCCTCGAACTCGGGTCTATGGGGAAACCAACTACTTAAAAGAGTTTTGGACAGAACCAATGCACTATATAGTCTTCGGACTCAAGCCTATGCGGAAACCATCTACTTAAAAGAAAGATAAAAAGAGTTTTGGTCAGAACCAAAGCACTATATGGTCCTCGGACTCAGGCCATTGGGGAAAACAACTACTTAAAAGGGTTTTGGAAAGTACCAAGGCACTGCATGGTCCTCGAACTCAAGCCTATGGGGAAACCAACTGCTTAAAAGAAAGATTAAAAGTGTTATGGATAGAACTAAGGCATTGTATGGTCCTCGGACTCGGGCCTATGGGGAAACCAACTACTTAAAAGAGTTTTGGACAGAACCAAGGCACTGTATTATCCTCGGACTCCGGCCTATGGGGAAGCCAACAACTTAAAAGAAAGATTAAAAGAGTTTTGGACAGAACCAAGGCAATGTATGGTCCTCAGACTCAAGCCTATGAGGAAACCAACTACTTAAAAGAGTTTGGGGCAGAACCAAGGCGCTGTATGGTCCTCGGACTCAAGACTATGGGGAAACCAACTACTTAAAAGAGTTTTGGACAGAACCAAGGCACTGTACGGTCCTAGGACAAAAGCCTATGGGGAAACCAACTACTTAAAAGAGTTTTGGACAGAACCAAGGCACTGTATGGTCCTCGAACTCAAGCCTATGGGGAAACCAACTACTTAAAAGAAAGATAAAAAGAGTTTTGGACAGAACCAAGGCATTGTACGGTCCTCAGACTCAAGCCTATGGGGAAACCGACTACTTAAAAGAAAGATTAAAAGAGTTTTGGACAGAACCAAGGCATTTTTTGGTCCTCGGACTCGGATCTAAGGGGAAACCAACTACTTAAAAGAGTTTTGGACAGAACCAATGCACTATATGGTCTTCGGACTCAAGCCTATGCGGAAACCATCTATTTAAAAGAAAGATTAAAAGAGTTTTGGACAGAACCAAGGCATTGTATGGTGGTCGGACTCAAGCCTATGGGGAAACCAACTGCTTAAAAGAAGGATTAAAAGTGTTCTGGATAGAACTAAGGCATTGTATGGTCCTCGGACTCGGGCCTATGGTGAAACCAACTACTTAAAAGAGTTTTGGACAGAACCAAGGCACTGTATTATCCTCGGACTCCGGCCTATGGGGAAACCAACTACTTAAAAGAAATATTAAAAGAATTTTGGACAGAACCAAGGCAATGTATGGTCCTCAGACTCAAGCCTATGGGGAAACCAACTACTTAAAAGAGTTTGGGGCAGAACCAAGGCGCTGTATGGTCCTCGGACTCAAGACTATGGGGAAACCAACTACTTAAAAGAGTTTTGGACAGAACCAAGGCAATGTATGGTCCTCAGACTCAAGCCTATGGGGAAACCAACTACTTAAAAAAAAGATTAAAAGAGTTTTGGACAGAACCAAGGCATTTTTTGGTCCTCGAACTCGGGTCTATGGGGAAACCAACTACTTAAAAGAGTTTTGGACAGAACCAATGCACTATATAGACTTCGGACTCAAGCCTATGCGGAAACCATCTACTTAAAAGAAATATAAAAAGAGTTTTGGTCAGAACCAAAGCACTATATGGTCCTCGGACTCAGGACATTGGGGAAAACAACTACTTAAAAGGGTTTTGGAAAGAACCAAGGCACTGCATGGTCCTCGAACTCAAGCCTATGGGGAAACCAACTGCTTAAAAGAAGGATTAAAAGTGTTCTAGATAGAACTAAGGCATTGTATGGTCCTCGGACTCGGGCCTATGGGGAAACCAACTACTTAAAAGAGTTTTGGACAGAACCAAGGCACTGTATTATCCTCGGACTCCGGCCTATGGGGAAACCAACAACTTAAAAGAAAGATTAAAAGAGTTTTGGACAGAACCAAGGCAATGTATGGTCCTCAGACTCAAGCCTATGGGGAAACCAACTACTTAAAAGAGTTTGGGGCAGAACCAAGGCGCTGTATGGTCCTCGGACTCAAGACTATGGGGAAACCAACTACTTAAAAGAGTTTTGGACAGAACCAAGGCACTGTACGGTCCTAGGACAAAAGCCTATGGGGAAACCAACTACTTAAAAGAGTTTTGGACAAAACCAAGGCACTGTATGGTCCTCGAACTCAAGCCTATGGGGAAACCAACTACTTAAAAGAAAGATAAAAAGAGTTTTGGACAGAACCAAGACATTGTAAGGTCCTCAGACTCAAGCCTATGGGCAAACCGACTACTTAAAAGAAAGATTAAAAGAGTTTTGGACAGAACCAAGGCATTTTTTGGTCCTCGGACTCGGATCTATGGGGAAACCCACTACTTAAAAGAGTTTTGGACAGAACCAATGCACTATATGGTCTTCGGACACAAGCCTATGCGGAAACCATCTATTTAAAAGAAAGATTAAAAGAGTTTTGGACAGAACCAAGGCATTGTATGGTGGTTCGACTCAAGCCTATGGGGAAACCAACTGCTTAAAAGAAGGATTAAAAGTGTTCTGGATAGAACTAAGGCATTGTATGGTCCTCGGACTCGGGCCTATGGGGAAACCAACTACTTAAAAGAGTTTTGGACAGAACCAAGGCACTGTATTATCCTCGGACTCCGGCCTATGGGGAAACCAACTACTTAAAAGAAAGATTAAAAGAGTTTTGGACAGAACCAAGGCAATGTATGGTCCTCAGACTCAAGCCTATGGGGAAACCAACTACTTAAAAGAGTTTGGGGCAGAACCAAGGCGCTGTATGGTCCTCGGACTCAAGACTATGGGGAAACCAACTACTTAAAAGAGTTTTGGACAGAACCAAGGCAATGTATGGTCCTCAGACTCAAGCCTATGGGGAAACCAACTACTTAAAAAAAAGATTAAAAGAGTTTTGGACAGAACCAAGGCATTGTATGGTGGTCGGACTCAAGCCTATGGGGAAACCAACTGCTTAAAAGAAGGATTAAAAGTGTTCTGGATAGAACTAAGGCATTGTATGGTCCTCGGACTCGGGCCTATGGGGAAACCAACTACTTAAAAGAGTTTTGGACAGAACCAAGGAACTGTATTATCCTCGGACTCCGGCCTATGGGGAAACCAACAACTTAAAAGAAAGATTAAAAGAGTTTTGGACAGAACCAAGGCAATGTATGGTCCTCAGACTCAAGCCTATGGGGAAACCAACTACTTAAAAGAGTTTGGGGCAGAACCAAGGCGCTGTATGGTCCTCGGACTCAAGACTATGGGGAAACCAACTACTTAAAAGAGTTTTGGACAGAACCAAGGCGCTGTACGGTCCAAGGACAAAAGCCTATGGGGAAACCAACTACTTAAAAGAGTTTTGGACAGAACCAAGGCACTGTATGGTCCTCGGACTCAAGCCTATGGGGAAACCAACTACTTAAAAGAAAGATAAAAAGAGTTTTGGACAGAACCAAGGCAATGTATGGTCCTCAGACTCAAGCCTATGGGGAAACCAACTACTTAAAAAAAAGATTAAAAGAGTTTTGGACAGAACCAAGGCATTTTTTGGTCCTCGAACTCGGGTCTATAGGGAAACCAACTACTTAAAAGAATTTTGGACAGAACCAATGCACTATATAGACTTCGGACTCAAGCCTATGCGGAAACCATCTACTTAAAAGAAATATAAAAAGAGTTTTGGTCAGAACCAAAGCACTATATGGTCCTCGGACTCAGGCCATTGGGGAAAACAACTACTTAAAAGGGTTTTGGACAGAACCAAGGCAATGTATGGTCCTCAGACTCAAGCCTATGGGGAAACCAACTACTTAAAAGAGCTTGGGGCAGAACCAAGGCGCTGTATGGTCCTCGGACTCAAGACTATGGGAAAACCAACTACTTAAAAGAGTTTTGGACAGAACCAAGGCACTGTACGGTCCTAGGACAAAAGCCTATGGGGAAACCAACTACTTAAAAGAGTTTTGGACAGAACCAAGGCACTGTGTGGTCCTCGAACTCAAGCCTATGGGGAAACCAACTACTTAAAAGAAAGATAAAAAGAGTTTTGGACAGAACCAAGACATTGTAAGGTCCTCAGACTCAAGCCTATGGGGAAACCGACTACTTAAAAGAAAGATTAAAAGAGTTTTGGACAGAACCAAGGCATTTTTTGGTCCTCGGACTCGGATCTATGGGGAAACCAACTACTTAAAAGAGTTTTGGACAGAACCAATGCACTATATGGTCTTCGGACTCAAGCCTATGCGGAAACCATCTATTTAAAAGAAAGATTAAAAGAGTTTTGGACAGAACCAAAGCATTGTATGGTGGTTCGACTCAAGCCTATGGGGAAACCAACTGCTTAAAAGAAGGATTAAAAGTGTTCTGGATAGAACTAAGGCATTGTATGGTCCTCGGACTCGGGCCTATGGGGAAACCAACTACTTAAAAGAGTTTTGGACAGAACCAAGGCACTGTATTATCCTCGGACTCCGGCCTATGGGGAAACCAACTACTTAAAAGAAAGATTAAAAGAGTTTTGGACAGAACCAAGGCAATGTATGGTCCTCAGACTCAAGCCTATGGGGAAACCAACTACTTAAAAGAGTTTGGGGCAGAACCAAGGCGCTGTATGGTCCTCGGACTCAAGACTATGGGGAAACCAACTACTTAAAAGAGTTTTGGACAGAACCAAGGCAATGTATGGTCCTCAGACTCAAGCCTATGGGGAAACCAACTACTTAAAAAAAAGATTAAAAGAGTTTTGGACAGAACCAAGGCATTGTATGGTGGTCGGACTCAAGCCTATGGGGAAACCAACTGCTTAAAAGAAGGATTAAAAGTGTTCTGGATAGAACTAAGGCATTGTATGGTCCTCGGACTCGGGCCTATGGGGAAACCAACTACTTAAAAGAGTTTTGGACAGAACCAAGGAACTGTATTATCCTCGGACTCCGGCCTATGGGGAAACCAACAACTTAAAAGAAAGATTAAAAGAGTTTTGGACAGAACCAAGGCAATGTATGGTCCTCAGACTCAAGCCTATGGGGAAACCAACTACTTAAAAGAGTTTGGGGCAGAACCAAGGCGCTGTAGGGTCCTCGGACTCAAGACTATGGGGAAACCAACTACTTCAAAGAGTTTTGGACAGAACCAAGGCGCAGTACGGTCCTAGGACAAAAGCCTATGGGGAAACCAACTACTTAAAAGAGTTTTGGACAGAACCAAGGCACTGTATGGTCCTCGGACTCAAGCCTATGGGGAAACCAACTACTTAAAAGAAAGATAAAAAGAGTTTTGGACAGAACCAAGGCATTGTAAGGTCCTCAGACTCAAGCCTATGGGGAAACCAACTACTTAAAAGAAAGATTAAAAGAGTTTTGGACAGAACCAAGGCATTTTTTGGTCCTCGGACTCGGATCTATGGGGAAACCAACTACTTAAAAGAGTTTTGGACAGAACCAATGCACTATATGGTCTTCGGACTCAAGCCTATGCGGAAACCATCTATTTAAAAGAAAGATTAAAAGTGTTCTGGATAGAACTAAGGCATTGTATGGACCTCGGACTCGGGCCTATGGGGAAACCAACTACTTAAAAGAGTTTTGGACAGAACCAAGGCACTGTATTATCCTCGGACTCCGGCCTATGGGGAAACCAACTACTTAAAAGAAAGATTAAAAGAGTTTTGGACAGAACCAAGGCAATGTATGGTCCTCAGACTCAAGCCTATGGGGAAACCAACTACTTAAAAGAGTTTGGGGCAGAACCAAGGCGCTGTATGGTCCTCGGACTCAAGACTATGGGGAAACCAACTACTTAAAAGAGTTTTGGACAGAACCAAGGCAATGTATGGTTCTCAGACTCAAGCCTATGGGGAAACCAACTACTTAAAAAAAAGATTAAAAGAGTTTTGGACAGAACCAAGGCATTTTTTGGTCCTCGAACTCGGGTCTATGGGGAAACCAACTACTTAAAAGAGTTTTGGACGGAACCAATGCACTATATAGACTTCGGACTCAAGCCTATGCGGAAACCATCTACTTAAAAGAAATATAAAAAGAGTTTTGGTCAGAACCAAAGCACTATATGGTCCTCGGACTCAGGCCATTGGGGAAAACAACTACTTAAAAGGGTTTTGGAAAGAACCAAGGCACTGCATGGTCCTCGAACTCAAGCCTATGGGGAAAATAACTGCTTAAAAGAAGGATTAAAAGTGTTCTGGATAGAACTAAGGCATTGTATGGTCCTCGGACTCGGGCCTATGGGGAAACCAACTACTTAAAAGAGTTTTGGACAGAACCAAGGCACTGTATTATCCTCGGACTCCGGCCTATGGGGAAACCAACAACTTAAAAGAAAGATTAAAAGAGTTTTGGACAGAACCAAGGCAATGTTTGGTCCTCAGACTCAAGCCTATGGGGAAACCAACTACTTAAAAGAGCTTGGGGCAGAACCAAGGCGCTGTATGGTCCTCGGACTCAAGACTATGGGAAAACCAACTACTTAAAAGAGTTTTGGACTGAACCAAGGCACTGTACGGTCCTAGGACAAAAGCCTATGGGGAACCCAACTACTTAAAAGAGTTTTGGACAGAACCAAGGCACTGTATGGTCCTCGAACTCAAGCCTATGGGGAAACCAACTACTTAAAAGAAAGATAAAAAGAGTTTTGGACAGAACCAAGACATTGTAAGGTCCTCAGACTCAAGCCTATGGGGAAACCGACTACTTAAAAGAAAGATTAAAAGAGTTTTGGACAGAACCAAGGCATTTTTTGGTCCTCGGACTCGGATCTATGGGGAAACCAACTACTTAAAAGAGTTTTGGACAGAACCAATGCACTATATGGTCTTCGGACTCAAGCCTATGCGGAAACCATCTATTTAAAAGAAAGATTAAAAGAGTTTTGGACAGAACCAAGGCATTGTATGGTGGTTCGACTCAAGCCTATGGGGAAACCAACTGCTTAAAAGAGTTTTGGACAGAACCAAGGCACTGTATTATCCTCGGACTCCGGCCTATGGGGAAACCAACTACTTAAAAGAAAGATTAAAAGAGTTTTGGACAGAACCAAGGCAATGTATGGTCCTCAGACTCAAGCCTATGGGGAAACCAACTACTTAAAAGAGTTTGGGGCAGAACCAAGGCGCTGTATGGTCCTCGGACTCAAGACTATGGGGAAACCAACTACTTAAAAGAGTTTTGGACAGAACCAAGGCAATGTATGGTCCTCAGACTCAAGCCTATGGGGAAACCAACTACTTAAAAAAAAGATTAAAAGAGTTTTGGACAGAACCAAGGCATTTTTTGGTCCTCGAACTCGGGTCTATGGGGAAACCAACTACTTAAAAGAGTTTTGGACAGAACCAATGCACTATATAGTCTTCGGACACAAGCCTATGCGGAAACCATCTACTTAAAAGAAAGATAAAAAGAGTTTTGGTCAGAACCAAAGCACTATATGGTCCTCGGACTCAGGCCATTGGGGAAAACAACTACTTAAAAGGGTTTTGGAAAGTACCAAGGCACTGCATGGTCCTCGAATTCAAGCCTATGGGGAAACCAACTGCTTAAAAGAAAGATTAAAAGTGTTCTGGATAGAACTAAGGCATTGTATGGTCCTCGGACTCGGGCCTATGGGGAAACCAACTACTTAAAAGAGTTTTGGACAGAACCAAGGCACTGTATTATCCTCGGACTCCGGCCTGTGGGGAAACCAACAACTTAAAAGAATGATTAAAAGAGTTTTGGACAGAACCAAGGCAATGTATGGTCCTCAGACTCAAGCCTATGGGGAAACCAACTACTTAAAAGAGATTGGGGCAGAACCAAGGCGCTGTATGGTCCTCGGACTCAAGACTATGGGGAAACCAACTACTTAAAAAAGTTTTGGACAGAACCAAGGCAATGTATGGTCCTTAGACTCAAGCCTATGGGGAAACCAACTACTTAAAAAAAAGATTAAAAGAGTTTTGGACAAAACCAAGGCATTGTATGGTGGTCGGACTCAAGCCTATGGGGAAACCAACTGCTTAAAAGAAGGATTAAAAGTGTTCTGGATAGAACTAAGGCATTGTATGGTCCTCGGACTCGGGCCTATGGGGAAACCAACTACTTAAAAGAGTTTTGGACAGAACCAAGGCACTGTATTATCCTCGGACTCCGGCCTATGGGGAAACCAACAACTTAAAAGAAAGATTAAAAGAGTTTTGGACAGAACCAAGGCAATGTATGGTCCTCAGACTCAAGCCTATGGGGAAACCAACTACTTAAAAGAGTTTGGGGCAGAACCAAGGCGCTGTATGGTCCTCGGACTCAAGACTATGGGGAAACCAACTACTTCAAAGAGTTTTGGACAGAACCAAGGCGCTGTACGGTCCTAGGACAAAAGCCTATGGGGAAACCAACTACTTAAAAGAGTTTTGGACAGAACCAAGGCACTGTATGGTCCTCGGACTCAAGCCTATGGGGAAACCAACTACTTAAAAGAAAGATAAAAAGAGTTTTGGACAGAACCAAGGCATTGTAAGGTCCTCAGACTCAAGCCTATGGGGAAACCAACTACTTAAAAGAAAGATTAAAAGAGTTTTGGACAGAACCAAGGCATTTTTTGGTCCTCGGACTCGGATCTATGGGGAAACCAACTACTTAAAAGAGTTTTGGACAGAACCAATGCACTATATGGTCTTCGGACTCAAGCCTATGCGGAAACCATCTATTTAAAAGAAAGATTAAAAGTGTTCTGGATAGAACTAAGGCATTGTATGGTCCTCGGACTCGGGCCTATGGGGAAACCAACTACTTAAAAGAGTTTTGGACAGAACCAAGGCATTGTATTATCCTCGGACTCCGGCCTATGGGGAAACCAACTACTTAAAAGAAAGATTAAAAGAGTTTTGGACAGAACCAAGGCAATGTATGGTCCTCAGACTCAAGCCTATGGGGAAACCAACTACTTAAAAGAGTTTGGGGCAGAACCAAGGCGCTGTATGGTCCTCGGACTCAAGACTATGGGGAAACCAACTACTTAAAAGAGTTTTGGACAGAACCAAGGCAATGTATGGTCCTCAGACTCAAGCCTATGGGGAAACCAACTACTTAAAAAAAAGATTAAAAGAGTTTTGGACAGAACCAAGGCATTTTTTGGTCCTCGAACTCGGGTCTATGGGGAAACCAACTACTTAAAAGAGTTTTGGACAGAACCAATGCACTATATAGACTTCGGACTCAAGCCTATGCGGAAACCATCTACTTAAAAGAAATATAAAAAGAGTTTTGGTCAGAACAAAAGCACTATATGGTCCTCGGACTCAGGCCATTGGGGAAAACAACTACTTAAAAGGGTTTTGGAAAGAACCAAGGCACTGCATGGTCCTCGAACTCAAGCCTATGGGGAAAATAACTGCTTAAAAGAAGGATTAAAAGTGTTCTGGATAGAACTAAGGCATTGTATGGTCCTCGGACTCGGGCCTATGGGGAAACCAACTACTTAAAAGAGTTTTGGACAGAACCAAGGCACTGTATTATCCTCGGACTCCGGCCTATGGGGAAACCAACAACTTAAAAGAAAGATTAAAAGAGTTTTGGACAGAACCAAGGCAATGTATGGTCCTCAGACTCAAGCCTATGGGGAAACCAACTACTTAAAAGAGCTTGGGGCAGAACCAAGGCGCTGTATGGTCCTCGGACTCAAGACTATGGGAAAACCAACTACTTAAAAGAGTTTTGGACTGAACCAAGGCACCGTACGGTCCTAGGACAAAAGCCTATGGGGAAACCAACTACTTAAAAGAGTTTTGGACAGAACCAAGGCACTGTATGGTCCTCGAACTCAAGCCTATGGGGAAACCAACTACTTAAAAGAAAGATAAAAAGAGTTTTGGACAGAACCAAGACATTGTAAGGTCTTCAGACTCAAGCCTATGGGGAAACCGACTACTTAAAAGAAAGATTAAAAGAGTTTTGGACAGAACCAAGGCATTTTTTGGTCCTCGGACTCGGATCTATGGGGAAACCAACTACTTAAAAGAGTTTTGGACAGAACCAATGCACTATATGGTCTTCGGACACAAGCCTATGCGGAAACCATCTACTTAAAAGAAAGATAAAAAGAGTTTTGGACAGAACCAAGGCATTGTATGGTGGTTCGACTCAAGCCTATGGGGAAACCAACTGCTTAAAAGAGTTTTGGGCAGAACCAAGGCACTGTATTATCCTCGGACTCCGGCCTATGGGGAAACCAACTACTTAAAAGAAAGATTAAAAGAGTTTTGGACAGAACCAAGGCAATGTATGGTCCTCAGACTCAAGCCTATGGGGAAACCAACTACTTAAAAGAGTTTGGGGCAGAACCAAGGCGCTGTATGGTCCTCGGACTCAAGACTATGGGGAAACCAACTACTTAAAAGAGTTTTGGACAGAACCAAGGCAATGTATGGTCCTCAGACTCAAGCCTATGGGGAAACCAACTACTTAAAAAAAAGATTAAAAGAGTTTTGGACAGAACCAAGGCATTTTTTGGTCCTCGAACTCGGGTCTATGGGGAAACCAACTACTTAAAAGAGTTTTGGACAGAACCAATGCACTATATAGTCTTCGGACACAAGCCTATGCGGAAACCATCTACTTAAAAGAAAGATAAAAAGAGTTTTGGTCAGAACCAAAGCACTATATGGTCCTCGGACTCAGGCCATTGGGGAAAACAACTACTTAAAAGGGTTTTGGAAAGTACCAAGGCACTGCATGGTCCTCGAATTCAAGCCTATGGGGAAACCAACTGCTTAAAAGAAAGATTAAAAGTGTTCTGGATAGAACTAAGGCATTGTATGGTCCTCGGACTCGGGCCTATGGGGAAACCAACTACTTAAAAGAGTTTTGGACAGAACCAAGGCACTGTATTATCCTCGGACTCCGGCCTGTGGGGAAACCAACAACTTAAAAGAATGATTAAAAGAGTTTTGGACAGAACCAAGACAATGTATGGTCCTCAGACTCAAGCCTATGGGGAAACCAACTACTTAAAAGAGTTTGGGGCAGAACCAAGGCGCTGTATGGTCCTCGGACTCAAGACTATGGGGAAACCAACTACTTAAAAGATTTTTGGACAGAACCAAGGCAATGTATGGTCCTCAGACTCAAGCCTATGGGGAAACCAACTACTTAAAAAAAAGATTAAAAGAGTTTTGGACAAAACCAAGGCATTGTATGGTGGTCGGACTCAAGCCTATGGGGAAACCAACTGCTTAAAAGAAGGATTAAAAGTGTTCTGGATAGAACTAAGGCATTGTATGGTCCTCGGACTCGGGCCTATGGGGAAACCAACTACTTAAAAGAGTTATGGACAGAACCAAGGCACTGTATTATCCTCGGACTCCGGCCTATGGGGAAACCAACTACTTAAAAGAAAGATTAAAAGAGTTTTGGACAGAACCAAGGCAATGTATGGTCCTCAGACTCAAGCCTATGGGGAAACCAACTACTTAAAAGAGTTTGGGGCAGAACCAAGGCGCTGTATGGTCCTCGGACTCAAGACTATGGGGAAACCAACTACTTAAAAGAGTTTTGGACAGAACCAAGGCAATGTATGGTCCTCAGACTCAAGCCTATGGGGAAACCAACTACTTAAAAAAAAGATTAAAAGAGTTTTGGACAGAACCAAGGCATTGTATGGTGGTCGGACTCAAGCCTACGGGAAAACCAACTGCTGAAAAGAAGGATTAAAAGTGTTCTGGATAGAACTAAGGCATTGTATGGTCCTCGGACTCGGGCCTATGGGGAAACCAACTACTTAAAAGAGTTTTCGACAGAACCAAGGAACTGTATTATCCTCGGACTCCGGCCTATGGGGAAACCAACAACTTAAAAGAAAGATTAAAAGAGTTTTGGACAGAACCAAGGCAAAGTATGGTCCTCAGACTGAAGCCTATGGGGAAACCAACTACTTAAAAGAGTTTGGCGCAGAACCAAGGCGCTGTATGGTCCTCGGACTCAAGACTATGGGGAAACCAACTACTTAAAAGAGTTTTGGACAGAACCAAGGCACTGTACGGTCCTAGGACAAAAGCCTATGGGGAAACCAACTACTTAAAAGAGTTTTGGACAGAACCAAGGCACTGTATGGTCCTCGGACTCAAGCCTATGGGGAAACCAACTACTTAAAAGAAAGATAAAAAGAGTTTTGGACAGAACCAAGGCATTGTAAGGTCCTCAGACTCAAGCCTATGGGGAAACCAACTACTTAAAAGAAAGATTAAAAGAGTTTTGGACAGAACCAACGCATTTTTTGGTCCTCGGACTCGGATCTATGGGGAAACCAACTACTTAAAAGAGTTTTGGACAGAACCAATGCACTATATGGTCTTCGGACTCAAGCCTATGCGGAAACCATCTATTTAAAAGAAAGATTAAAAGAGTTCTGGATTGAACTAAGGCATTGTATGGTCCTCGGACTCGGGCCTATGGGGAAACCAACTACTTAAAAGAGTTTTGGACAGAACCAAGGCACTGTATTATCCTCGGACTCCGGCCTATGGGGAAACCAACTACTTAAAAGAAAGATTAAAAGAGTTTTGGACAGAACCAAGGCACTGTATGGTCCTCGGACTCAAGCCTATGGGGAAACCAACTACTTAAAAGAAAGATAAAAAGTGTTTTGGATAGAACCAAGGCATTGTAAGGTCCTCAGACTCAAGCCTGTGGGGAAACCAACTACTTAAAAGAAAGATTAAAAGAGTTTTGGACAGAACCAAGGCATTTTTTGGTCCTCGGACTCGGATCTATGGGGAAACCAACTACTTAAAAGAGTTTTGGACAGAACCAATGCACTATATGGTCTTCGGACTCAAGCCTATGCGGAAACCATCTATTTAAAAGAAAGATTAAAAGAGTTCTGGATAGAACTAAGGCATTGTATGGTCCTCGGACTCGGGCCTATGGGGAAACCAACTACTTAAAAGAGTTTTGGACAGAACCAAGGCACTGTATTATCCTCGGACTCCGGCCTATGGGGAAACCAACTACTTAAAAGAAAGATTAAAAGAGTTTTGGACAGAACCAAGGCAATGTATGGTCCTCAGACTCAAGCCTATGGGGAAACCAACTACTTAAAAGAGTTTGGGGCAGAACCAAGGCGCTGTATGGTCCTCGGACTCAAGACTATGGGGAAACCAACTACTTAAAAGAGTTTTGGACAGAACCAAGGCAATGTATGGTCCTCAGACTCAAGCCTATGGGGAAACCAACTACTTAAAAAAAAGATTAAAAGAGTTTTGGACAGAACCAAGGCATTGTATGGTGGTCGGACTCAAGCCTACGGGGAAACCAACTGCTTAAAAGAAGGATTAAAAGTGTTCTGGATAGAACTAAGGCATTGTATGGTCCTCAGACTCGGGCCTATAGGGAAACCAACTACTTAAAAGAGTTTTGGACAGAACCAAGGAACTTTATTATCCTCGGACTCCGGCCTATGGGGAAACCAACAACTTAAAAGAAAGTTTAAAAGAGTTTTGGACAGAACCAAGGCAATGTATGGTCCTCAGACTCAAGCCTATGGGGAAACCAACTACTTAAAAGAGTTTGGGGCAGAACCAAGGCGCTGTATGGTCCTCGGACTCAAGACTATGGGGAAACCAACTACTTAAAAGAGTTTGGGACAGAACCAAGGCACTGTACGGTCCTAGGACAAAAGCCTATGGGGAAACCAACTACTTAAAAGAGTTTTGGACAGAACCAAGGCACTGTATGGTCCTCGGACTCAAGCCTATGGGGAAACCAACTACTTAAAAGAAAGATAAAAAGAGTTTTGGACAGAACCAAGGCATTGTAAGGTCCTCAGACTCAAGCCTATGGTGAAACCAACTACTTAAAAGAAAGATTAAAAGAGTTTTGGACAGAACCAACGCATTTTTTGGTCCTCGGACACGGATCTATGGGGAAACCGACTACTTAAAAGAGTTTTGGACAGAACCAATGCACTATATGGTCTTCGGACTCAAGCCTATGCGGAAACCATCTATTTAAAAGAAAGATTAAAAGAGTTCTGGATAGAACTAAGGCATTGTATGGTCCTCGGACTCGGGCCTATGGGGAAACCAACTACTTAAAAGAGTTTTGGACAGAACCAAGGCACTGTATTATCCTCGGACTCCGGCCTATGGGGAAAAGAACTACTTAAAAGAAAGATTAAAAGAGTTTTGGACAGAACCAAGGCAATGTATCGTCCTCAGACTCAAGCCTATGGGGAAACCAACTACTTAAAAGAGTTTGGGGCAGAACCAAGGCGCTGTATGGTCCTCGGACTCAAGACTATGGGGAAACCAACTACTTAAAAGAGTTTTGGACAGTACCAAGGCAATGTATGGTCCTCAGACTCAAGCCTATGGGGAAACCAACTACTTAAAAAAAAGATTAAAAGAGTTTTGGACAGAACCAAGGCATTTTTTGGTCCTCGAACTCGGGTCTATGGGGAAACCAACTACTTAAAAGAGTTTTGGACAGAACCAATGCACTATATAGTCTTCGGACTCAAGCCTATGCGGAAACCATCTACTTAAAAGAAAGATAAAAAGAGTTTTGGTCAGAACCAAAGCACTATATGGTCCTCGGACTCAGGCCATTGGGGAAAACAACTACTTAAAAGGGTTTTGGAAAGAACCAAGGCACTGCACGGTCCTCGAACTCAAGCCTATGGGGAAACCAACTGCTTAAAAGAAAGATTAAAAGTGTTCTGGATAGAACTAAGGCATTGTATGGTCCTCGGACTCGGGCCTATGGGGAAACCAACTACTTAAAAGAGTTTTGGACAGAACCAAGGCACTGTATTATCCTCGGACTCCGGCCTGTGGGGAAACCAACAACTTAAAAGAATGATTAAAAGAGTTTTGGACAGAACCAAGGCAATGTATGGTCCTCAGACAAAAGCCTGTGGGGAAACCAACTACTTAAAAGAGTTTGGGGCAGAACCAAGGCGCTGTATGGTCCTCGGACTCAAGACTATGGGGAAACCAACTACTTAAAAGAGTTTTGGACAGAACCAAGGCAATGTATGGTCCTCAGACTCAAGCCTATGGGGAAACCAACTACTTAAAAAAAAGATTAAAAGAGTTTTGGACAGAACCAAGGCATTGTATGGTGGTCGGACTCAAGCCTATGGGGAAACCAACTGCTTAAAAGAAGGATTAAAAGTGTTCTGGATAGAACTAAGGCATTGTATGGTCCTCGGACTCGGGCCTATGGGGAAACCAACTACTTAAAAGAGTTTTGGACAGAACCAAGGAACTGTATTATCCTCGGACTCCGGCCTATGGGGAAACCAACAACTTAAATGAAAGATTAAAAGAGTTTTGGACAGAACCAAGGCAATGTATGGTCCTCAGACTCAAGCCTATGGGGAAACCAACTACTTAAAAGAGTTTGGGGCAGAACCAAGGCGCTGTATGGTCCTCGGACTCAAGACTATGGGGAAACCAACTACTTAAAAGAGTTTTGGACAGTACCAAGGCAATGTATGGTCCTCAGACTCAAGCCTATGGGGAAACCAACTACTTAAAAAAAAGATTAAAAGAGTTTTGGACAGAACCAAGGCATTTTTTGGTCCTCGAACTCGGGTCTATGGGGAAACCAACTACTTAAAAGAGTTTTGGACAGAACCAATGCACTATATAGTCTTCGGACTCAAGCCTATGCGGAAACCATCTACTTAAAAGAAAGATAAAAAGAGTTTTGGTCAGAACCAAAGCACTATATGGTCCTCGGACTCAGGCCATTGGGGAAAACAACTACTTAAAAGGGTTTTGGAAAGAACCAAGGCACTGCATGGTCCTCGAACTCAAGCCTATGGGGAAACCAACTGCTTAAAAGAAAGATTAAAAGTGTTCTGGATAGAACTAAGGCATTGTATGGTCCTCGGACTCGGGCCTATGGGGAAACCAACTACTTAAAAGAGTTTTGGACAGAACCAAGGCACTGTATTATCCTCGGACTCCGGCCTGTGGGGAAACCAACAACTTAAAAGAATGATTAAAAGAGTTTTGGACAGAACCAAGGCAATGTATGGTCCTCAGACTCAAGCCTATGGGGAAACCAACAACTTAAAAGAGTTTGGGGCAGAACCAAGGCGCTGTATGGTCCTCGGACTCAAGACTATAGGGAAACCAACTACTTAAAAGAGTTTTGGACAGAACCAAGGCAATGTATGGTCCTCAGACTCAAGCCTATGGGGAAACCAACTACTTAAAAAAAAGATTAAAAGAGTTTTGGACAGAACCAAGGCATTGTATGGTGGTCGGACTCAAGCCTAAGGGGAAACCAACTGCTTAAAAGAAGGATTAAAAGTGTTCTGGATAGAACTAAGGCATTGTATGGTCCTCGGACTCGGGCCTATGGGGAAACCAACTACTTAAAAGAGTTTTGGACAGAACCAAGGAACTGTATTATCCTCGGACTCCGGCCTATGGGGAAACCAACAACTTAAAAGAAAGATTAAAAGTGTTTTGGACAGATCCAAGGCAATGTATG